>NC_071511.1:117330659-117578159 GCF_027887155.1 Malaclemys terrapin pileata
TACTATGTTCCATGGTCACTATTAAACGTTGGGCAAGTAATGCACATATCATAGTTGGGACTTGGTGCAAATGGAAATGTTTCTAATAGTAAAGAAAGTTTACAGGCAAAATTGTGTCAAATAAAGTAGTAGGTTCAGATCAGGTATTAAACACCTTCTGACATGAGGTGATGTCTTTTTTAAAATTAACTACTTAACATTTATTATGGACACTTCTGAACAGGAGTGGCTCACATGGGACAGGTTCACTTTCTATATCATTTGGTCTCTGCTTTACTCATATTCTTTGATGTCACAGAAGATCAGATACTGCTAGATATTTATACACCCAACACAACAGAAGAAAAGTGTGGAGACACTTCACCCCCACCCCACCAAACTCTTGTAACTTACAAATGAATAACCCAGTGTGGAATCTGACACACATTAATTCTTCTTAGTTATGTTTTTTATATAAAAACCCATATATGAAGATTCCAAAAACATTCATTTTAAGGGGAAAAAACGAAATCCACATGCAATCAATAATACAAGGTATTTTTACGCTACTTGCACCTGAGTTGAACAGCGGCAAAGACAGGGAGATTCTGTCAGTGCGAGAGAGTGATTCATGTGACCACTTTGTCTTAATTACTCAGAACAAGCAGTTTGTTGCTGTTTAGTGAAGAACCAAGATATCAGTGTCTCTTGACAGAAAAATAAATAGCCATCAGGATGGTGAAGAAGATGATGATTGCCAAGATAACTATCAAAATCCGGTTTTGGATGATCCTAAAAAAAACAGAAAAGAAAAGGAAAAAATACATAAAATGGCAGAATATTTGTAAAACAATAAAAAGGTGGACCTGTCTCAGACATATATCTTGGAGATAAAAGATTTGCCCACAACTTCAGCTAAGCACCTATAAAGACTACTGCATATTCTGGACTGCTTTTATTATTCTCTCTCAAGTTCTAATGTTTCAAAGTATTTGCTGATGCAGCTGTGAGAACCAGCTCTTAATCTTAACAAATTAATAATTTGATCACACAGCATGTTACAATTCACTTTTAACTTGTTTAAACAATTAAATAATAAATTGTGATATAATCCAAGCAGGGCAGGGTGGTCTGTAATAAAAAAATACTCTAATGACTCTTAAACCAGTATGTAACCTTTGCGATGTTTCTTTCTCTCTCTCTTGTTTCCTGAACAATTTGCTAATTTTCAGGGGATTTTGCCATTAAGGTACAAGATTCCAAGGAAACACATGTCAGTGAGGTACTTACTTGTACCAAAATACCAAGGGAAAAGAATAAAGGATAGTTTTGAAGAAAAAGGATGATATAAAAAAGCAAGTGTCAAACTGTGAAGCTTATGTTATAAAAGCCTCATCTGTCTCTGTAGCATACATTCACTTACGGTAATAGGCAAATGTTACATTTACCATGTAGTAAAAAGATGGAAATTAGTAATAATAAAAAAGATGCCAAAAGAACAAACACCTAATATCATTCAGCCATTTTTTGGGAACAACCTCTCTGGTAAAAACAGAAATTGCATCACTTCAGATTCTCCTTGAAATTAACTGCTCAGTTTTTTATATATATATATATATATATATATACACACACACACACACAAATATACATATATTCATATGCATGTTTAACAATGGAGACTATAATTTGGATCCATCTGGCATAAGGCTTGGATTTTAAATATTTCATATCATCGTCTCCCCTTTCCACAGAGCGCAATATTTCCAGAAGCCATTCATGCAGCAGGAACTTTTGCAAAACATACTTGGATGTAACACATCATCTGAATCTGATATAAATAGCAAAGGGGGGAAAACCCCAACCACCCTGTTCATTTTAGTTTCTTTTGCTGGGTCAACTGCAAAAAGAAAATAAATGTCCAACCAAGCAAAGAACCACCATGCATTAAGAAGAGGTACAGCATGCTTTGTGATATGTTAAATTCAGGCTAGTGCCCAAATTTGAAAGGGGGTGACAATGCAGTTTGTTAAAGTAAGAGTATTTCATGTACTAGGTAAGAGGAGAGTCCAGAGAGTAGAGGGGAGTTTTCCTTACTAAATGGTTTTTGTTTGAGCCTGCGTGGATACACATAAAGTATGTACTGAAAAGTATAAATATATAAGGATGCAAGTTTAATCAACTTCAGCTCCCTCCTTACTCACCCCCACTTAAAAAAAAAAAAAAAAAAAAGGCAAATGGATGGATGAAAACTGTCAAATCAGACAAACACACTCCCCTGTGACACTCTAAAAGGACTAGCTCTCTATCCTCCTGACAGGTTACAAAATGATCACATTTGCTGACACGTCTTCCGCAAAACTGCTTTAGTGCTTGTGTCCACTTTCCTAGCAGGAGATGAATGGCCTGCTTTGTCCTCATTTATCACTTAAAGCTGAACTAAGATCTATCTCGTTTATTTTTCCCTTCCTCACTAGAAAGGCTCAACCACAGCATTAATTCTTTTGCAATGACAGCTAATTCAAACTTAACAGGCAATATTTACTCTGTCAAAGGGATGGTGGGGCGGGGAGGAATTCTCACTCTTAAAAAAACATGTAACAGTCTAACAAAATAAAGCTAATTAAGGGCTTTTGTCTCTTGCTGGTTTGCAGTTCAATGTAACACCTGAACGTACAGCTTCCCTTTATGGTGGTGTGACATTCTCTCCAAAACACCTGATAACAAATGATTTGCCCAAGTGGATGCATGAAAACCAGAATACGTATTTACTCAGTCACCCTCATCAGTCCTGAAAAGAAACTCAGCAAAATTGAAACTCAGCAGTGAAATAGATTAAAAGCATGAAAACTCTTAAAAAATTCCGCCTTAAGTAATATTCAGTACAGCTGGGTTGACAACCATTTTATTTGTGGGATGAGGGCTCCAAGGCATCCATAATGCTAATTTACAAAGGATTAACTGGGGGTGAAACTTGCTTAATCTAACGCATAGTTAGGCAAATGCATACATAACATACTGAATGCTTAAATCATCTACTCGTATCTGGCCTAGTTAATTGTGTTTCATCATTTCAGGCTGAAAAAATGAAATAAAATAAAATGATCCTTCCAAAAGTCTTATTTCTAATTCTCCAGCTGCACACCTGATTGCAAGATTACTTAATCTGCACCCGCGTCTCTAACATCCTCCTCACAAGGACACCGAGCTATACATGCAGCCACCTGTATCTATCTGCTAATTAAAGGTTCAGTTTAAGTGTGAGTCTAGGAAATACATATCAAAGTTCAATTTCTAGGAATCTGAATTAGTCTGCCCAGTGCAGCAAAAAAAAAAAAAAAAGTTAAAAGGAACAATTTAATCATAAAATAGGATGGATATTATCAAAAGACTCCTCTACTGAAGCATTATATAGTTTTACTAGCCAAGTCTACAATTAAAGAGTAATTTTATATCTTTTTTTTAAAATGCCGTTTTACTTTCAAATGCATGAGTAAAATTAAACCAAATGCAGAGTACCAGGAGGACAGGGCTGCAAAGAAAATGGATGAAGAGGTGTTGCAGCAGCAGGACAACATTGCGGAGGGGTTAGAGAACAGGGAACATGCTGAAGTCTGATTCCATTAGGGTGACCAGATATCCCGATTTTATAGGGACAGTCCCAATTTTTAGGTCTTTTTCTTATATTAGACTCCTATTACCTCCCACCCCCTGTCCCGATTTTTCACACTTGCTGTCTGGTCACTCTAGATTCTGTTCACTGTGGCTCAGACTGAGAACACAAGTTCTGGGTGTCAGCACGTTTCAGAGTCAATAGGCAAGGGCAGTCCTTCAGAGTAAAGAAAAAATCAAGTGGAAAGGGGGGTTTGAGTGATACCACGTAGTCCTGCCAGCTCACAGTGGTAGAACAATGGTTGGCATTGGCAGGACCCATCTGTAGAGGAGCCTATAGTACTGTCACAGCCAGACACTGCCAGTGGGTATTGCTGTAGGCAACACAGCAAGGAATTTAAAGTGGGGGAGGGAACGATACTACCAAAGGGGGAAAAATGGGGCTCAACATCTGCTGCAAAAAACCAAAAGGCTAATAAGTTAGCATGGCAAAATTGATATGCTAACTTTTATCTCTATTACCTTACACACAACTAAATCTACTGAATGAGGAGCCCAGAGCCTTCTTTGAAAATGCAAAGCATGTTTACAGGGTAAATAATTTAAGAAAGAATATACACTTGAAAGAAGACACCCACTGAAACATCCATGCCTAAAATGCCTGAAGGCAAAAACTTGTGCATTTGCATGCTGCATTTTATTAAGTTAGCGCACTGTAGTTTTAAAAGAATGCATGGCCAAAATTAAGAGGAATGTGTGACTGAAACATCAAGGATTCCTCAAGTTTACATTATGAATCACAGTGCTGTTATACTAGATGAATTAACCATTTACTTGATATAGCTCATGGGCTGAATCCATGGCTATAGATCTGAATATTTGAGTGAGTTAAGAGCTAATTTCTCTTGTTTTATAGAATCGTAGACTATCAGGGTTGGAAGGGACTTCAGAAGGTCATCTAGTCTAACCCCCTGCTCAAAGCAGGACCAATCCCCAGACAGATTTTTGCCCCAGATCCCTAAATGGCCCCCTCAAGGATTGAACTCACAATCCTGGGTTTAGCAGGCCAATGCTCAAACCACTGAGCTATCCCTCCCCCATTCATACTTGAAACTATAAGAACATGTGGTATGTGCGACGGTTCCACTTTTTGTTAAACAAATGTCCCATCAAGTGGATGTGCAACCAGTTCCTAACATTTGGGTTTGACTGAGAGATTATCAGCTACAGTTTAATGGGACAGTAATTGGTGGGGGATGTTTACAGGAAGGTAGGAACATCGTGCTGTACAAACCAAGCTAAAATATTTACATTACAGTGCGCCCACTTCTGCCAAGTTTCCCACTACTCTGTTTTGAAAGGCCTGACCCTTTCCCTGCGTTTGGTCACAATGTCTAACCTCTGAGCAAAAAGCCTCCTGGAGGCTCCCTTTGGAGCCAATGCCAACTTTGGTCTGTGAGTTGATGAACGACATAGTCAGCTTTCCATCGTAGAGGTCGAGAGGATCAACTCTGAGATGCACCCAATATCCACTGGTCTGGCGAACAAGCCCTATCATCCATTTCCAAACACTGCCGCCTTCTGCACATCAGTACAACATGCTCCCACCATGACACAGATTGTATTGCTTTATACATTTAAAAAAAATTCTCTCCTCTATATAGCTACACAAACACACACACACAATGGCTCTAAGTCTGTTTGTGACATGTTTAGATCCGCTCTGTATAAACACGAAGCAGCTCCAGAATAAGCTATTGCAAACCTTGCATTAAGGATGCCAACTGTGTTTAAACCTTTTTATAAAACGGGATTCATTAGCAGGGGAGTGCACGACATCTGTATGGGTTCAGCCTGATGTCTTGCACATGCCTTAGTGCCTGATTGACCAGCATTGAATAATGATGCCTTGCTACTAAGCACTGATGGTACAATAACAATTGTCATGAAAATTAGCAATCCTGGGTAACGGATTACAAAATATGGAACACAAACGAGCGAGTGCAGACTCTGGGTACATAAAGAATTGTGTGTGCCTAACCTGAAATAATGAAGACTACAAAACAAACACCGCAAAAAAGTTCCAGCAGAAGCTCATCTCTGACACGGCTACAAGTAAAAAAAAATATATATATATATATATAAACAGCTTTGGGGATGAGCTAGCACACATTCATTACAACACAGGGCTGTATCTTGAAAGAAAAGGCTTGAAAAACAAACAGATAGATTGATGACAAACTCAGGGCATATAATTATGGGCCACTATCTCAGAGCATTTCATGATAATTCATGCATTTAAGATTTTACTGGACGCGCCTCCTATATGTTTTCTGGATGGAAGGATCCCCTCTTCATATATTGGAACCCATTTTATATGGCTACGTTGACTACTTTGCCATTATGTTTGTGGGTACCTAATTATAGGTGACCCATAGCTATGCTTCCTGTATGCAAACCTTTGGGCACGCAAATCAGACAGTAAGACTTTAAGTACACAATATCCATGTGCACATCAGAGGTTCTGAGTACTCAAAATCGGCAGGCATGTCCAAATGGAAAAGTGATAGCAGTGTTTGCTAAAGTGTGAATTTAATCTGGTACAGTAATACGGGTATAAGCCCCTGTGTAGATACTTTTATTCTGGCCTGAGTGCATTTTTCAATTCAGATTGCATCCCCTGGGAAAGGGTTTAAACTAAACTGAAAAAAGCCACTCTTATACCAAAATAAGAGTGCCCACCCAGAGGATTATACGGTATCAGTGCAACCTGGTATAATATTCCCCTGTAGACAAGGCTTAGATGCCTAATACTAAGGGGCTAAATTAAGACTTTGAATAATCTTCCTCTTCAGGAAAGGTCACTTTTCCCAGCCTTAAAATAAAGGATGGTCCTTTTAAGCAAAAGCAACTCTTAAAAGAACAAACAGATGGAGGCAAACTAAGTTGTAGAGCCCTGCGCAGAATGACTACAGCTGGCTGACATTTTTTTGATGTTAGAAATTTTAAATTTTGAAAATTTGAAATTAGAAAAAATATATAGAAAAAACAACAACATTTGCATGCCGTTTTCCTCCATTTTATCAGCCAATTATAGAGCTGGTCAAAATGTTTCATCTTTCAAAACTGTGAATTTTGAAATTTCAAATTTTTTAAAAATTAGGGTGGAGGAAATGAATTGTGTTGGACATTTCCCCCCCAACGCCAGAAACAAATGTGAGTTTCTAGTGTCCCAGAAATAAGAAGAATTGTTTACTTCAATTACATTTGAATGTTCATGGTAATTTTAAGTACTTTAACTAGATCTCTTATTGCTGAACACTGAATTTGAAATCTAAAGCTAAATGATGAACAACAGTTTATTTTGAGAAAAGCCCATATGACTTGTCTAAAATATTATGACACTAGTCACAATATCACCCTATTAACACATCAGTATCAGCTGAATTACCACCTTGAGCCTGAACAGAAGAATAATGTAAATTATAATAGACATAGTTTTAGGGTGACCAGACAGCAAGTGTGAAAAATTGGGACGGGGTGGGGGGTAATAGGTGCCTATATAAGAAAAAGCTCCAAATATCAGGACTGTCCCTATAAAATCGGGACATCTGGTCACCCTACATAGTTTTAAGGTATGGATCAAGCAATTGCAGCAACTCTCATAGGGCTAGATTCTCCCTCGTCTACATCAAAGGGCCAAAAAGACAAAGTCAGCGTAGGGGAGATTTTGTAGTTGTGTAAAGTGGCTGTAATCTTCTGTGGACCAGGAAGACTGCAGAAAATGGATGACACTGGTCAGCAAGTGTCCTTAATTCGCCATCTCACTGCAATGGGTCCCATCCACACAATTCCATATGGAGCTTCTGATCAGAATGAAAGCTGCTCCCCCTTTGGGGGAGGGAATGGATAGTGAAAACACCTCTCATTTTTCTTGGGTGAATCCTTCCTGAAGCCTGTGGGACCTGGTTGGCTCAGGGAAGTGTGCTTTTCACCCCTCTGTGCCAGCTTCTGCAAATCTGGCCATAGAAATGGAAAATTAAAACAATCCTATCTGAAGTCCAATCATAGAATGTCGGGATGGAAGGGACCTCAGGAAGTCATCAAGTCCAACCCCCCTGCTCAAAGCAGGGCCAATCAATCCCCAGGCAAATTTTTGCCCCAAATCCCTAAATGGCCCCTGCAAGGATTGAACTCACAAAGCTGGGTTTAGCAGGCCAATGCTCAAACCACCGAGCTATCCCTCCCCCAAATCTGGAATATTTAAAAGAAGATGAAAACACATATTAAACATTTTAAAAAGTGTTGATATCTTATTTATTTGATAGCCCAAATAGTTGACCACTTAGATTATCAATACATACATTGAGATTTAATTATAAATGTTAACTGAATTCTAACAATGGCAGGATTTTATTATTTTTTCTTGACTGCTGGGATAGTGCCTGGAGCAGCATATACATATCTATGTTCCAGGGACCTTACAATGTAATTCAGACATGGGCAATCACAGGTAACATGCCGGGAAGAAAGACATTGGGAGTGACTTGAAGAAAGGGCAGTTGCTCGATACGCGAGTTGGAGCACATGGAGTGGCATGAATGAAGATATAAAGGCCAAAGTGCCAAATACAAAAGACCTGAAGAAGAGCTCCATGTAGCCTAAAAGTTTGCGTCTTTCACCAAAAGAAGTTGGTCCAATAAACGATATTACTTCACCCACCTTGCCTCTCAGATATGAAGGAGGCAGTTAGGACAGCCCTAGTTTTCCTGTTACTGAAGGAGATTTCATTTATGCATCTGTTTTTGAAAACATGCAAATCCAGTTAAAAGTGTTAGACTAGAGAATACTCTTCCTCTGTTCAACATGTACCGAATGGACTGAGACAGTACATGCTTCTTCGTACAATTCCACCAATGTGCCTCAACCCTATTGTTTCCATGTCCATTCACTCCATGCTGAGATCATTAACAAAGTAGCATTTTTGTGTTAACAGGATGGTGGTGGTAATGGGGGTTTCTGGGCTGGGATCATCTGGAACTGGAGTGAGATCGACTCATTTCACACAGACCATACAATCCTCAGAAGGGAACAACTTATCTTCTGGCCACTGCTAGGGAAAACTCTATGAAACGTGGCAAGCTGGAGGTGAAGGGATCAGCACCCCATTAATTTCTTGAGCCACTCTCTTCTCCCCAACCCCCAGTTTAAGTCATCTTTATCACCTTTCACAGATTAAAAATTCAGAACACAAAACTACCATCAACAAAGACATGTTAAATCCAAGGAAACTGTCTTTGAACAATTCCAGGCCATGATACAAATGAAATCAAATTAACTCAAATGAAAGAGGGCCCTCCTCTCTTGTCTTGCACAACAGCAGTGCATTAAGGTCACACACACCAGCTGGTGTCTGGGAGAAAACGCCATGGAACCCAGTTCCTCGGTGGTATGATTGTTAGAGCGTGGTACAGCTGACATGGCCTTGGCGAGCCGTAAGACTAATGCGAGAGAATCTGGGGGAGACGTGACTCTGAAAAAGTTCTCAGGAAGATGGGTTTTGAGTAGCTGACTGTAAGGCCACGCTATTAAATATATGGCGTGGACCCCTCCATTTAAAAATATATAACCTGTAGTCTCACACTTTCTTTCTCATAAGCCAGTATGGCAAAGTGCCAACAAGAGCATGTCAAAAGTGTGCCTGCAAGCTACAGTACCATGGTTCTTAGATGATATCTTGATAGGCATCTTAGAATTAGCTCTAATATGGATGGATATCTTAGCCTTTAGAACAGTGGCGTTTTCTAGACTGCTGGGTATATATAATTGTGGTTTCCAAACAGTTAATGAACAAAAACACTTACAACTAAAGCAACTGTTACTCTAGCATGAGCGTGTATGCATTTAAAAAACCTGACAAGAACATATATGATTGTGTACTGGTTATTGTTATAAGAGTGGTTTCATTTACATGCCATGCATATTCAAAAAAATAAAAATGCATTTGTTTTAAAAAAGAGAAAAAACTTGTACTATACCAGAGTTGAGAACCATTAAGATTACTCTAGAAATATATATTAAGTAGAAGAAAGCAAGAAAGAAAATATGTAATATCCTTTGACTTGATTCAATTTTAATCTATAGTTTTTAGATGTGATTAAATTGGAGATTGGGCATTACTTGGTTTATAGTATTTCCCCCTTTTCACACTACATTTGACTGGGTGTCTTTTCGTATGGGAAGTTGACTACAATTGTCTTAATAATGTTGACCTCTTTTGTATAAACCTGAAGGCATCTCAGCAATTGTTCCTGAAAATGTGCTATCCAAAATGTTACTACTTCATGGCACTTCTTGAATGATAGAAAAGCATATATTCATTTTTTTCCCCAAATGCTTTAAAAGAAAAGAAAACAATCATGGCTAAGGCCATTTGTGAGATGGCATTAAAAGAGCCTACTCTGAGACAGATAAAAATAATGAGAATCTTTCTGTCAGGAAGGATTTAGAAAATATCACTAGCATTATTAAAATTTAATTTTTTACTGTGCTTTTTGGTTTCCCCTTTTCCAGTGATAATGAGCAGGACTGCGCACCTCCACATTGCTAGGACTTGTTTTGTGCAATAAATTCAGCCTTCCAGTCTGAAGACATTTCAGACAACAATTCTGACTGCTATAGGCTTATTTTTCAACCTGTGCTGTGCTTTGAGTCTCCCTATAAAAACCAGTTCATAAGCTAATTTTCCACAAGGCCAGTGGAACAAATAAAAATCAATTTTTGCTCAACTGGTTCAGAGAAATCCTGGGAATACCTAAGACAGAACAGTGAAAAATAAAAAGGATCGATGTATTCACAAATGGTTTACCTGATAGAGAACTATCAAATTAGTTGACAGGAGATACTCACCACTATTAGAGTGTTTTCTTTTCAGCATGTTACAGCATTTCTATTAGGGGAGTAGAAAAGCCTCTACTTTGTTATGATCTCAGACACCTCAGTTTAATAACCATACCAGGTGCCCATACACTTCATGAAACCACAGCAGATGAAGTCAAAGTTCAAGCGCACCTGCAGATCTTGCAACCAGAGGGACCCTAAATGGAAACTGGGCTTTTCCACAGTTTTCATGATCTTGTGAAGGGTGTGAAGGTTCCTTTTTCAGTGTTCACAGGGAGGCATTTATGACCTCAGGCCAACCCTGCCTAAAGGTATTTGGTCCATCAGGAAAGGACTAAAATGCAGAACTCTGTCCAGACTTCCTTCCCCATTAAAAAAACATGTTCAGGGTCACACTGAAGACTAATCAGTTGAGTGCCTTTCAGAGAGTAAAATACACACATTTCAGAAGTTAGAGCAACCCATTCCTGAAACTTCAAAACTTTCAGAATCTCAAGTACAACTCAAAAAGCAGATTTAGGCAGATGGTCCAGTGCATTTTACAATCTCTTCAACTAATTATACAAGTGTTTTGGAAACTGGGTGGGTAAGTAAACAGATTGGGATTGGTTTGTTGCTCATGTCTGCTGGACTGCAGCCTGAAGGACAAAATTTGTTTGCGAGTACAAAATAATCATCCCTGCGGATAAAAAACAAATTTGAAATGTATAAGCTTTAAACATTATGGAAGCTATTTTTACACAGTTGTAATCTCAATTCTAATATCTGCCATTTTATTCACTCAATTTTTAAGAATTTGGCATTAAAATGTAAGTCGTTTTAACAGAAAAAAATAAAGGATTAAGTATGTCACATTGAAGTCAAGATGTATATTACCGATTTAAAATGATCACACAACATGGAGACATCATTTCTAAGGTTAAACAAAACACTACTCAATGGAAGGACAGCACGAAGTATACAATATTAATCAGATGAGAGGTACATGGAGTTAAACTGTTACACTGCCAATAAACAGCATCAATAAGGAGTGTGTATAGAGAAATAAATAAAGTGTACATACTCTATATTCAAAATGTAACACCTTAAGAAAGGAAACTAACAAAGAATCTACCAGACTACTCAGTGTTCTAGGAGACGCTAACCCGCATTCCTCACCACACATGCACATATTTTGACTCTGAATCTCTCATATGGATGATAATTTGCTTAAGATATCTGCCTGATTTAGAGCTAATCTTCTGTAAATTAACTCCTAATGCTGTCTGAAATAATCCTCTTAATGTGGGGCTGTCTTTAGTACTTTATATCAAACACCATGAAGTATATAAGCATATAGGCACATAGCATTTGTAGTACTGTTGGCTGCTATTGAATAATTGCTATGGTATGGGGCTCAACTGTGCCTTGCAGACACGGGTCTGTGTTAGTGTGGTGTGGAACTGTGCTGCCCCAGGGGGAGCTCCGGGAGCACAAAAGGCAGTGTTACCACTGCCCGATCCATTCAAAGGGGGCAACCTACTCTACCTGCATGGGTGGTAGGCGAGATCTTGGCCCCACCCCCTGTGGTGTATTGCCACCTATTGTTCACATGAAAAGAGCAGTTCTTGTGTTCCAAGTCTCATGCCCCCATAAATACATGATAATGAGTAGGCATAAACGATCTATAGTTTTGAGACAACAGAATGACAAGATCTGTGTTAAGCAGCACTAATTATCAGTTGGGAGCATAATCTGATAACTGTTTTGAAAAGACAGGGACAGATAATTTTGTTTCTTCAGACAGGCAAAGTACTTTTTTAAGGGTTTTACTTCACCATCAGCCAACTTAATATTACTGTCAATGTGCTAACGTTGTATTAAAAATAGGGCTGTCGATTAATCGCAGTTAACTCATGCAATTAACTCAAAAAAATTAATCGCACTGTTAAATAATAGAATACCAATTGAAATTTATTAAATATTTTTGGATGTTTTTCTACATTTTCAAATGTATTGATTTCTATTACAACACAGAATACAAACTGTACAGTGCTCATTTTATATTATTATTTTATTACAAATATTTGCACTGTAAAAATGATAAACAAAAGAAATAGTATTTTTCAATTCACCTCAGACAAGTCGCTGTAGTGCAATCTCTTTATCGTGAAAGTGTAAGTTTACATAACTGCATTCAAAAACAAAACTAATGTAAAACTTTAGAGCCTATAGGTCCACTCAGTCCTACTTCTTGTTCAACCAATCGCTAAAACAAACAAGTTTGTTTACATTTACAGGAGATACTGCTGTCTGCTTCTTATTTACAATGTCACCTGAAAGTGAGAATTTGCATGGCACTTTTGTAGCCAGTGATGCAAGGTATTTACGTGACAAATATGCTAAATATTTGTATGTCCTTTCATGCTTTGGCCACCATTCCAGAGGACATGCCTCCATGCTGATGATGCTCATTAAAAAATAATGCATTAATTAAATTTGTGACTGAACTCCTTGGGGGAGAATTGTATGTCTCCTGTTCTGTTTTACCTGCATTCTGCCATGTATTTCATGTTATAGCAGTCTCAGATGATGACCCAACATATTTTCTTTTAAAGAACACTTTCACTGCAGATTTGACAAAACGCAAAGAAGGTACCAATGTGAGATTTCTAAAAATAGCTACAGCACTCAATCCAAGGTTTAAGTGCCATTCAGAATCTGATCGGAATGGGATGTGGGCATGCTTTCAGAAGTCTTAAAAGAGCAACACTCCAATGCAGAAACTACAGGACCCAAACCACGAAAAAAGAAAATCAACCTTCTTCTGGTGGCATCTGACTCAGATGATGAAAATGAACATACATTAGTCCGCTCTGCTTTGGATTTTTATCGAACAGAATCCATCATCAGCATTGATGCATGTCCTCTAGAATGATGGTTGAAGCATGAAAGGACCTATGAATCTTTACAGCATCTGGCACGTAAATATCTTGCGATGTCGGCTACAACAGTGCCATGCGAATGCCTGTTTTCACTTTGAGGTGACACTGTAAACAAGAAACGGGCAGCATTATCTCCTGCAAATTGTAACCAAACTTGTTTGTCTGAGTGACTGGCTGAACAAGAAGTAGGACTGATTGGACTTATAGGCTCTAAAGTTTTACATTAGTTTTGTTTTTGAATGCAGGTTTTTTTTGTACATAATACTACATTTGTAATCTCAACTTTTATGAATAAGAGATTGCACCACAGTACTTGTATTAGGTAAAGTGAAAAATACTATTATGTTTTTTACAGTGCAAATATTTTAAATAAAAATAAATATAAAGTCAGAACTGTACACTTTGTACTTTGTGTTATAAATGAAATCAATATATTTGAAAATGTAGAAAACATCCAAAAATATTTAAATAAATGGTATTCTATTATTGTTTAACAGTGCAATTAATCGCTATTAATTTCTTTCATGTCACGATTAATTGCTTGACAGCCTTAATTAAAAATATCTTTTCCACTGAATACACTGAAATATTTTTCTCCCATAACATTAATTTAATGACACAGTCCGAAACCCTAATTGATATTGGTGAGCAATGAAATTCCAGCATATTCTTTCCCCCGTTTTTCAAACATAAATGGTATGCACAAGCTTTAGTGAATGGGCCCCTTTATGTTTTAACAGGCAGTTTATTGGCCCAGACTCCAATGTATAACAAGCACAAGTGCAAAAGCAATAGATTTTTAATTGAAAGAGTCACGTATTTTTACTAAGAAAATTACTCCACTAATAAGTAATGGTCAGATAAAGGATTTAAAAAACATTTTTCTATGGGGAATGTTGTATTATATTATATTAAAGGATATTCTTGCCATAGCAAACATTTATAGAGGGTTATTCAATGAAAAAAAGTCATATTGTTTAATACTACTTCATTTGAGTTTACTCTTCTTTATTGCAGAACAGATAAAGCGCAGTGATCAGTGAGTTGTATGTGTCCAACAGCCCCGCAAGAGCCTTGTGGAAATGTATAAAACAAGCAGCGATACAGTCCTTTGCCAAACACTGTCATAAATTTTTTATTTGGCAGCTAACATTCTCACTACTTTTCTTGGCAGCAATTGGGACCTTTAGCAAGAAAGGTGCAGGAGAAAAATACCTTGTTTAGAGATGTTTTCAACACTTTCTGGGATTTTTCAGAACTTCTGCCTGCAGCACATTTTTACAACCACAGTCTCCAATCACCTGATGAGTAGCTGGTGGTTTTTAACTTTTTTTATTTTTTTTAAATATAGACAGCTTACTACCCCCTCTGGCCTTCAGCCTAGAATGTAGGCTTTTTTTTTTATTTTGGTATGTGTTCCAGAGATACAAGTGGTTGCTCCTCTCTGTCTAGACAAAAAGCTGAAAATAATATCAGAATGTACCTTTCATTGCTCCTGATACTATCTGTATCTTATTCCCAAATGACAGAGATAAATGAAAGGCAAACATGTGCTGATTACTTTTGCATTTTTCTTCAGAGATCTCTACAAAAAACTGGTCACAGGTGCAGCTACCTAGGTCAGTCAGAGGACTGACTGATAAACAGCATCGTGAAATAGATTTCTGCACCCAGGCCCACTCCTCAGCTGATTGTTCAAAAAAAAAAAAAATCCACTAAACTTGACATCTGATACCCAGTCTTTTGCAATGCTGGTAAATCAGTTATTGTGCTTGTGCAGGTACAGCTGCTGGCTTTCTTGGACATACAGCGCTGCGTGCTGGGTTATGAAGGAGAGAATTAAACACTAAATTGTCAACAGTCACTTAATTTAAAAAAAATCACTTGTAGCGATATTATATTTTATGCATTACTTCTATGCTGAAAACAATGAAAGAGGTACCCATTTCAAATTCCAGTGACTGCCTGATGTACCCACCTAGCAATGGTGAATATATTTTGGCTCTAGTTTCATGACATATGATATCACAGTCTGTCCTAAGCAGGTGTAGAGAAACAAATGGGCATTTTTTTTTAAAAGTCAGGAACCATTCAATCTCTGTAGGCTTTTCTCTGATATCACAATGTATGGAAACAGAGTTCTCTTTAAACAATAGCTGCTTATTAAAGAACACAGCTACAACTACAGACACAAAAGAAATAGATTTCCACACAGTTTAAGTTCCAGTTTTGTCTCCCTTGTTTACCAGGGGCTTCATCCTCTCTGGAACTATATATAGCATACAGAGACATCTAGTGGTTGAATAAAATATCGCAAATAAACATATAATTAAATCTAATGCAACTCCAATTAAGTAAATGAAGTTATGCCAGGGACGAAATGGGCCAATTCTGTCTCTCACTAATAGAAATGAACAAATCACAAATGGATAGAACTGCCTGTTTAAAGCCACTTCACACAAACATGTCACTTTTTGGTGCAAGAGTCTTCTTCTGTGCAGCTCCTGCCTTTTGGAAAAGCCTTCTAGTAGCTTACTACTTCCTTGACTCTTTTCAAATCACACTCTAACAACATCTTTTCTCCCTTTTAGTTTCTCTCTCTTTGCTATTATTTTATTTCACTTCATAAATAATAAATAATAATACACCTCTACCCAGATATAACGCCGTCCTCGGGAGCCAAAAAATCTTACCGCGTTATAGGTGAAACCGCGTTATATCGAACTTGCTTTGATCCACCGGAGCGCACAGCCCCGCCCCCCCCCGGAGCCACTGCTTTACTGCGTTATATCCGAATTCACGTTTTATCGGGGTAGAAGTGTACTACCTAGCTCTTATATAGCACTTTTCTTCAGTAGATCTAAATGGAGAGTTTAATTGCAAAACTTTGTTTTAGAGCCAGTTTCTGTGAAAGCTGTCATACACAACAAAAACTTATTGGACAGTGACAGAGAAATGTAAGTTTATGAAAAATAATACTCCACGAGAAAAAAAAGCACGTATACCAATAAGAAAAAATTTAAATAGCTCATGGAAGCTGAGGGTTTGATCCAGAATCCACTGAAGTCAATGAGCTTTGGATCAGGTCCTATATCTCTTAAAGAATATAAACATACAAAGTCTCACCTTATGTTTTAAATCTATTTTATGGGCCTGATTCTGCTCAATATTACATGGTTGTAAATCAACAGTAACTCAATGGAGTTACACCACCTCAAGACTGAGTCAGGCTCTACATCTCAAGGGCAGAACTTGTTCCAGGGATGTGAAACAGATGGTGCTTTCTTCATTTATTTGTTTAGTAAACTTCAGGTCAATAGAACTTTCAGAGGGCAGCTTGGTGTAACGCTTCTGGATCTTCCTTTTGTGAGAGAGAGAGAGAGAGAGAGAGAGAGAGAGAGTATATGCATAGTGTTTGAATTAAAACTGGGAAACGATCTCGTATTTTTTTTAAACTTTACTTGAGCTATGCACAATTCCCTTGGGGCAAAGAGAAAGCTAGCTATTTGTGGATGGGAAAAGGGGCTTTTGTGAGCTGCAAAACTGCACCACTGAAAGCTGCTTCTTTAAAACAAACAAACAAAAAAAAACATTTTATACTATTTTAAGAGAAAACATGGGTCAATATTTCAGTTTTTGCATGTTGCCTCATTAACGAATTTAGCAGTAAAACATTACACTTTATAATTAAGTTCCCTCAGTTTGTTGCTGCCCAGAAGTTTGTCAATACTCCCTGGGACAAGTAAAATCAAGAAATAGTGAAGGCAATTTCCAACAGCTTGCTCAAGCAAATCTATCAGAGGCTTAAACTCACTTCAGAACACTGAAATTTGAGACGCCATATCAAATAAGCAGCTTTTTCCCCCTGAAGAGTAGAAACTGGGTGTAGCTAACCTAGTGCATAATAGGTTTATTCTCATTCACAAAACAGGAATTACTTTATGGCCCCAAAGTAAAACTAGTATAAGAAATATGCTGGCAGATTTGCTGCAGATGTGTGCTGTGACACGTATGCAGAGAATCTGTTATTAATCCCATGCAAACTTTTTAATATTATACAGTGTAAGGCAGGAAACCATTAAACTCAAGGTTCTGAATTATTAAAAACTAAAACAAAAAAGGATCTGAAGTTTGAGATGGTCAAGCTTATTTTCAAACTGTATCAGTTTAATTCACTAATTCTAGGGTATCCCCATCCCCTACTGCTTACATTTATTTTAGTGACTATTGTGTGTTTCTTTTTATGTATGTATTCAACCTCTTTTATTGTAACACATGACCGTTCATAGCGAAAGTGCAGCTTTTCAACTCTCTCGTTTACCGGAAAGTTCTTGCTAGGGGGTTTGTTTGGGAGTGCTTTGGATACGTGTAGAACAGGAAATAGTCTGTCTCAAATGCTGGAAAACCTATCTTTCACCTGAATCTTTCAAAGCTTGTGTCAGAACATAACTGGAACCTATGTATCTGCACAATGGTTACGATTACTATGGGCAATTATACCATGGAAATGCAGGACCCTGACAAAGTAATCAATCAAATTATTTTTCACAATTTCAATTCACCCCTAAAATTTTTCTTACTTCCAAAGCCAGATGGATATTATATTACCAAAGCTGTTGAAAGGGTGTAACACTAACCATGAAGCCAAAGGCCACTAAAACTATGCAATGCATAAATTTTTATTGTTTGCTCTGTATTGAAATCTCATTAGGGCTCATAACTCTTCTGCACACTGCGAACATTTGCATCTGCTGATCATGAGAACTTAGATGGAATGTATACCTTTGGCTAACTTACTTGTTATGTTTTTAGACGAGAATGTGTGTGTCGCTTTTTTAAAGCCTTACACAGCTGTGACTTAAATGTCCACTTTTAAAACAAAATATATTAAAACTTTCATTTAAAATATCTCAAGGTTGTTTTATTGCTGGCAACATCCACGATCATCATGTACAAAAGCTTCATCTGACTGAGTATTCAGAATAATCATTGTTTGAAAACTGTGCCCCATAGACCATTTCCCTTCATTTATCCTTTCTGCTTTATGCGGTCACATTTTAATTAGATTAGAATTTGTCCTCCAATTAGCTTTCATTAAACTCTATAGATTACAGCAAAAATCTCCACTGAAGTTATGCTTCAAAATTCTGCCTAAAGTTTAAAATAAAATAACTGTGCAAATGAAGTGATTATGAAGATTATTATTATGCAAAAAACATCAGTCGTTTCCTGGTTTACTTATCCATTTAACTCTGTAATTTATTTTGCCGTCTTCAATACCTCTGCATTCTCCAGAGTAGTAATCATAATAATACCTTACAGTTATAGAATTCCTTTAATTCCCAAGTATCCTTAGGGGCCTGATTCTGCAATCCTGTCACTGAAACTGCTCAAGTGAATGCTACTTAGTGCAAGTAAGGGATGGGAATTAGACTCCAACTACAAGCCAAATTATGACACTGGATACCCACATAGATTTACCATTGATTGCTATTGAGTCATAGTCAAAGCAGAGTAGGACCTTATAAATGTACACATGGAATTGCTTCATCCGCTCTGGGATAGGATGTAGCAGCTGTTGAATTAGTGCACAGCAACACCATGTTCTCTTTAGGACAGGGTGTGAAAACAGATACTGTCTCCAATTGAAATTGCAGGGAAAACTGAAAATGTAATTACCCAAACTGGAAAGGGCCCAGTAGGACATTGGGCCTAATAACATTACTGTAATGTTAGTTACGTCTTCAAATGAGAAATTGCCAAGTGCAGTTGCCCTTATGTTGAAACTTTGCTGATGCCTAGCATACATGCAAATTTGCTACACGCTGAAGGCAACAAAACCGTTACAGATTGTAGGTCCGATCCTCCAGACTCAGGAGTGTGGCTGGATCCTTATTCCTGAATGGAGTCCCACTTGGGCACACGAGACTCAGTGCTGGACTAATACTAAACAGAAACTGATTTGTTTGCAGGAATAGCCTCTAAATTCTCCTCCAATAACAAAGATAAGCACCAATGAAAGAGAGGAATATCTTTAATGAGATATAATTTGCTCATGATTTTTATATATATTATATATAGACATATACACGCAATTTTACACACACACACACACACACACACACACGCACACGCACACACAAACAACATGCAGCCAGCATCTGAAAGCTAAAAATAGACACACTTGGGTTCAAAAACAGGAACCTGCCTTAACTCCATCAACATACTTTAGACAGGAGGCACACAGTGGAAAACAAATATTTTGCTAAAAAGTAAATGCTGTTTGTCTTATGACAAAGCAGAAATATAGGAGCAACAATTATAATAATATTAATAAAAATGAATTAGACTAACAATAATAATGCTACACAATTTTCATCTTCAAAGTACTGTTAAATACACATTAATTAATTAATAAAACAAACATTAACTGATTCATCTTCATATCACTGAGGTGAGTAGTATTATCCCCATTTTACAGAAAGCAAACTGGAAGATTAAGAGATTAAGGGCAAGTCTACACTACTGCTGGGATCGACGCCTGAGATCGATCCACTGGTGGTCGATTTAGTGGGTCTAGTAAAGACCCATGAAATCGACTGCAGATCGCTCTCCAGTCAATCCCTGTACTCTACCCCCCCGATGAGAAGAGTAAGGTAAGTCGATGGGAGAGTTTCTCCCGTCGACTCCCTGTGGTGCAGACCCCGCGGTAACTCGACCTAAGGTACGTTGACTCCAGCTCTCCCGTCAGCTTAGAGTGCTGTCATAGCTATAAAGGGAAGGGTAACAGCCCTCCTGTGTACAATACTATAAAATCCCTCCTGGCCTGAGACTCCAAAATCCTTTTATCTGTAAAGGGTTAAGAAGCTCAGGTAACCTGGCTGACACCTGACCCAAAGGACCAATAAGGGGACAAGATACTTTCAAATCTTGGTGGTGGTGGTGGGGGGGAGGCTTTTGTTTGTGCTCTTTGTTTTGGTGGGAGTTCGCTCTTGGAACTAAGAGGGACCAGACATCAATCCATGCTCTCCAAAACTTTCTGAACAAGTCTCTCATATTTCAAACTTGTAAGTACAGCCAGGCAAGGCGTGTTAGTTTTATCTTTGTTTTCTCAACTTGTAAAAACACCTTTTGCTAGGGTGTTTACCTCTGTTTGCTGTAACTTTGAACCTAAGGCTAGAGGGAGGTCCTCTGAGCTCTTTAAGTTTGATTACCCTGTAAAGTTATTTTCCATCCTGATTTTACAGAGATGATGTTGACCCTTTTCTTTAATTAAAAGCCTTTTTTAATAACCTGATTGATTTTTCCTTGTTTTTAGATCCAAGGGGATTGGGTCTGGATCCACCAGGAGTTGGTGTGAGAAAGGAGGAGGGATGGTTAATTTCTCCTTGTTTTAAGATCCAAGGGGTTGGATCTGTATTCACCAGGGAGTTGGTGGAAGAGTCTCTCAAGGCTACCCAGGGAAGGGAGTTAGCTCATTGGGAGTGGTGGCAGCGGACCAGATCTAAACTGGTAGTTAAGCTTAGAAGTTTTCATGCAGGCCCCCACATTTGTACCCTAAAGTTCAGAGTGGGGAAGGAGCCTTGACAAGTGCCTTCATTAAAGCGCTACAATGGCACAGTTTAAGGGCATGTCTACACTTAAAATACTGCACGGATGCAGCATTTTAAGTGCAGACATGCCCTTAGGGCACGTCTACACTATGAGAAAAGACCCGCAGAAGGGCAGCGGCTGGCCCAAGTCAGCTGACTTGGGTTTGCAGACTTGGGATGCAGGGCTATAAAACTGCGGTATAGATCTTTGAGCTCAGGTTGTAGCTTGGGCTCTGAGACCCCGCAAGGGCGGAGGGTCTCTGAGCCTGGGCTCAAGCCTGACCCTGAATATCTACATTACTATTTTTAGCACTGCAGGCCGAGCCAGCTGTCCTTGGGCTCTGAGACTCAGTGCCATGATTTATTTTTTTTTAATCACAGAGCAGATGTACCCTTAGGAACCAAAGGCTCATAGGACCCATGCTCTTAGTTAACTAAGCCACTTTTGAAAGTGGGACATTGACTCCTAAATCACGTAAACACTTAATTTTTTTTTTTTTTGCCCAATATAACCAAAATAATGCACAAACCCCAAAGTTAAGCACAAGAACCTGGGACTACACCTTTGTCACGATGAGCTGCAGCCATAGTATGAGGATGGCTAAAGCGTTGGCATTTCAAGCTGACTATGGCCGTGAAAAACTTTAGGCGTTGAGAAATTCTATATATAACTTTCTATCCTCACAAAATACAACCTACATACTTGGAAAAGAATTATAAATTAATCCTTGTTATTTTAAGGCTGCTTTTTTGATTTAGCACCAACCATAAAGAGCATTTTTAATAAAGAAATAACCTCAGGTTACTTTTTATTGGAGTGTGATTTATAAAGCTTTAGAAAGGTATCTATTCTGGAAGTATAGCGTGCCCAGTGCTATTTTTGCAATGGAAATGGAAACGCAAACTGGAAATGGAGTTATTCATTCACACTTACAGGATTACATCTCGCTGACAGGCATGCAAACTTGGAAAGGTGCTACACAGTTGCTCTTAAAATATTATACTATAATTTTTTTTTTGTTTTAGCTTCAATTAAACAAATGTTAAAGAAGGATCAGAGCTTCATTAGGGTAAGGGTTCATTGTTTGCAACAGATCATCTCTGGAAACTGTAAAGGATGGGAAAATCAATGCACTTTTAATAAATACATCTCACCAAGCAATTATTGTGATAAAATCTTCAGGGACAGTGAAGAACATAAAAAAAGGGTGAGAACGTGGAAAAAGGGGTGAAAAAAAATCTGTTTAAAAATTCCAACAAATTTTCCTGGAATGGTTTTTGCAATATTTGTACAGATCTGGTAAGTACCAAGTTTGTGATCTGAGTTTGGAATGTTCTGTGAAGCACACTACAGATTAGAGATGGGCCAAAAGTAAAACCATACACCTGAAGCCTTTTTGAATTGGTGGATTCTACAAGTAGATCCAAATTAGATCCAAAATGAGGAGAAACCTATTTTCTGGTTACCATTTAAGATCTTACAAGACCAGTTTAATCCTGTGAGATTATCTGCATTTCAAAATAGCAGAAGAATAGATCCACTGAGTTTGCACGATTTTTGCAACTTCCGGTCAAATTCTTATAAGAACAGCTCATGAGATTTCAGCTTCATTGAACCTGAATCCAAATCCAAACTGTAAACTCTGGCCTAAAAACCAATCTAGATCTTGGCATTATTTCCTTGGCCTTGTTCTAATTCTAGCTTCTGCAGTTTTGTGCATCTGCCGTACCAAAAAGACACCTGTTTTTCTTCTTTTTCTTTTATTTAAAAGAAAAACTAAAGTGGTCCCTAAACTCATCATGATTTATTTTGCAACTTTCCTTAACACCAACCTTCATTGTTGTCTTGTTGTTTTAAATAGTTTCTAACTTGTTCACAATATCACCACTGCCATTTTCATTCCTTCGCCATTACAGATGAACAAAACAGTTAGTATGTAAGAAACCCCCCAGCAATTTAAGGCACCAAGTCAGAACAGCACTTAAGTGCGTGCTTAAGTCCAACTGATTTCAATGGGAGTAAGCACATACTTAAAGTTAAACGGGTGTTTAAGTGATATTCTGAATAGGGACGTGTTCCTGAATCAGGGCCTAACAAAGTCACAACAACAACCTGTAGTATCAGGCATTTATTTATTCAGCCTCTTAGGACACCCTAAATTTATACAGCTATTGTTTCCTGACACTTTATCCCCCTCCATTTGTATTATCTCAATTATTTGGCCTCTAGCTCCTTGTGACTGGGTTGCCCTGCTTACCACTGGATGGCACCACCTCCGGGTGGTTCTGGGGATTAGCTCAGTCAGGCCAACGCCCCTTTCAGGGGTTACATGCCATCAGTTTCTCCTCTGCAGCCTCTCTCTTTCTCTCAGGAGCCACAGCTGTCCTCTTTGTGACTCATCTCTCCGGCTAGGTCACTATACATATTCCCCCTTCTGGGGAGAGTGTACCAAGGTTTCTGCAGTCGTTTGTTGCCTCACACTGCCACTCTTGCAGTGGCTGGCAGTGGGATCCGGGCACACTCTCTACTCCGGGTTCTAGCTCAGGGACTCTCTACATTGCAGCCAAGATCTGTTGCACCCCATACCTTATTGCATTTCCCTTGGCGCTTTCCTAACCATCTGGTTCTCCCTTTCTTCTCTGGGTCTGCCAGCTTCATTCCTCCCAGGGAGTGACTGTAGCTTTTCCCAGTTGCCCCTATCTGCTGCTTGCTCCCTGGCTTTCTGGAAGACTTGCCTGTTCCTGCACAGGTGAGTTTCTCCTAATCATAGGCACTGACTTCGTGGGTGCTCCGGGGCTGAAGCACCCACGGGGAAAAATTAGTGGGTGCTCTGCACCCACTGGCAGCCAAGCTCGCCGCCCCGCCCCCCGCCTCACCTCCGCCTGCTCCCCTAAGCGCGCCGCATCCCCGCTCCTCCGTCTACCTCCCAGTGTAACAAGCTCTGGGAGGAAGGTGGGAGGAGCAGGAACGTAGCCCGCTCAGGGAAGGAGGCAGGGACGGGGCGGGGATTTGGGGAAGGAGTCGAATAGGGGCTGGGAGGGGGCAGAGTTGGGGCAGGGACTTTGGGGAAGGGGTTGGAATGGGGGCGGGGCAGGGGTGGAGTAAGGGCGGGGCCGGGGGCAAAGGGGGTCAAGCACCCACCAGCGCCAGCAGAAGTTGACGCCTATGCTCCTAATTAGGGTTTTTCTCTCAGCCGTAATTCCCCCCTCTACCCTCCCAGTTTGCCACCTAATAGGCGAATTGACCCCTCTGGCCTGCCCTAATCCCTTTAGGGCAAGGGGGAGGACACCTCCTATAAATCTCCTATCACACTCCTATAAAACTCAGGATGATACGGAGGAATATTACTCAAAACAAATATGAGCTGCACATTTTCTGGAAGTTTCTTCTGATTGAAATATACAGACGGTGGGGCTTGTAATCCTCTACAAATATTACAATTATCCAGAAAAAAAAAACAATTTTTTTCAAGTGAAAAAGTGTTAGACTTTCCTAGGCCCTCTCTTGCATATTGACTTCCTATAGCAAAGCTCATTAAGTTTTAGGTCGGTTTGATGTGTCAAAAATCACTCGGATCACAGAACTGAACCCAAGTAGACGAGACAGAATTTCTTCATTCAAACCGTGGCTGAGAGAACGCTACTCTTGAGACTGTGCAGTAGTACGAAAGGTCCCAGAATTGCTCATATTTGTTTCTACTTACTATTTCTATTTATTAACCTCTCTTTAAAATATCCTGACAGAATGTAGATTATGGGCTTGCTACATAACTTCCTTTGGAAAAAAACAGGCACCAGTGAGCCCTAGGAGGACCGGATCCTTGAGGGGGGGGGTTTTTGTTTTTAACTTTGTTCACTCCTCTTAAAGTTTCCTCTCAGCTACTGAACTAAGGCTACACATCAGTTAAGGTCTATGGTTCCTTGAAAAATAAAAGGTAAAAGTAGTAATCCAGCAAAGATGTTATACTGGGAATATAGCAAATACCCTACATTTGGGAGACAATTTCCATCCACGGGGTTGAGCAGAGCAACTTTTAGTTGAACGAGTGTCAAGGTCTCATATGAATCTAGAGTCTCCACACACAAAAAATACAGGTCTGTCGCATCTTACGCGCATTTAACATGCACTAATTCAGCTTAAGCAGTACGCGGTCGGCAAAAAAAAAAAAAAAAAAAGAGAAAAATAACAATTTAAATACTGTAGCTATAGTAGGGTTACCATATTTCCTCATTAAAAAAAGAGGACACTCCACGGGGCTCCGGCCCTGCCCCTTCCCCACACCAACTCCGCCTCTTCCCCAAAGTCCCCGCTCCAACTCCGCCCCCTCCCCTGAGCGCCCCACATTCCCCCTCCTCCCTTCCCAGCCGTGAAACAGTTGCCCAAGCGCTACCGGCTTCACGGTTTGCCAGGCAGCCCCCAGAGCTCCAGACCCTGCGCCCCCGGCTGGGCGCTTCCCCTCCCGGGCTCTGGCTACGCTGGGGAAGCAGCCGGCAGGGGGGCGCAGGGTCTGGGGACTGCCCGGCAAACCGTGAAGCCGGTAGCACTCGGGCAGCTCGGCTCTTCAGCTGCACAGAGCTGAGCTGTCTGGGGGAGCAGCAGCAGCCGCCGCGGGGGAATCCAACTGCAGCTTGCAGCCTGTGGGAGCCGCAAGGTAAGCAGGGGACTGGGGCAGGGATGCCATTAAAGCTATTTTCCCCGGACGTGTTCGGCTTTTTGGCAATTGCCCCCGGACGGGGATTTGAGGACCAAAAAGCCGGACATGTCCGGGAAAAAACGGATGTATGGTAACCCTACCTAACTGCCCCCCAGGAATCCACCCTCTACCTAAGCCTCCCTGCTCCTTGTCCCCTGAGACCTTCCCCCCCATCCTAACTGGCCCCCTAGGACTCTACCCCCTACCTGGCCCTTGACTGCCCCAACCCTTATCCACCCCCCATCCCCAGACAGACACCAGGGACTCCCACGCCCCATCCAACCACTCCCCACCCCCTCACCCACAACTCCTGACCCATCTAAATCCCTCTGCTCCCTGTCCCGACTGCCCCCTCCTGAGACCTCTGCTCCTAACTGCCCTCCAGAACTCCACCCCCTACCTAAGCCTCCCTGCTCCTTGTCCCCTAACTGCCCTCTCCTGAGACCCCCTCACCCTAACTGCCCCCCTAGGACCCTACCCCCTACCTGTCCCGACTGCCCAAAACCTTACATCCCCAACTCCCAGACAGCCCCTCCCCCCGACCCATCCAACCCTGCTCCCTGTCTCTTGACTGCCCCCTCCAGAACCTCCCTGCCCCTTCTCTGACCCCCTGGCCCCCTTACTGTGCCGCTCAGAACAGCATATCAGGCTCCACGCACAGTCCGACACACTGCCGCGCTCCCCCACGGAGCGCATAGCCTGGTTCCCGCCCTCGCAGAGTGCTGCTGAGCAGCGCGCTGGGCAGGGGGAGGAGCTCCAGACTGCCGGAGGCCCGAACGTCCGGTGATCTGCGAATGCAGGGAGGGAGGGAGTGATCTCAGCTGCAGGGGAGAGGAAGGAGAAGCGGAGGAGGGACTCTCTTTGGCTGCCGGAGCCCAGTGCAAGTGGCACCATCCGTCCGGCTGCCCTGTCAGCCGCGCGCGCTCTGCATGGGGGGGGGGGGGGGAGTGCAGACATTTACAAATTCCCCCCAGATGCTATTTTTAACTTAGAAAAGCCGGACATGTCCCAGGGAATCTGGACGAATGGTAACCCGAAGCTATAGTGCGGGCGATTCCGCCCGCCATTACACTCAATGTCTATACGTGGTTTTCGCTTTACACGCTGACCGAGGAACATAACCCCAGCGTAAGATGAGACAGACCTGTAACACCAAATCTTTGGTCTCATTTCAATATGCTTGAAAGAGGCGAACGATCTAACTAGCAGAGAGTGTTGCAGATTCAGCATTGATTTGGTAGAGTTGTGTTTGGAAACTGCCACAGTGCATTACCAGATTATGTCTTTTTTCCTTCCTGTTTTATTAGTTCCTCACTTCCATAAGCACTAAAAACAAACAAGCAGCCAAACAGAAAAGCACACAAACTGGGAGAACAAGGAAAATAATTGTGCACACTGCATACATTAATTATGTTAAAGATAAAATGGATGCAAGATGCAAAAACATAGATTACAGCACTCCTTGTTGCATTTCTGAATCTGTGGGAATAAGGAGGAATTATCTTGATAATTTACTAAATGTAGAAGACCCTGAAAAGACTGCACCAGGCCTGCATCAATTTCTCTGGTTGCATTTCCTGACTGACTCCTCCAATTTTTGGCATATTGGGCTCACTTCTCAGCTCTGGACAAATTGCACAGCACAGAACTCAAAAGTGGGGCAGGCAAAGGTGGTTTTATGACATCTTTGTGTACTCCTGTTCTGGGATTTGCCTGGCCTCCCAAGAAAATTGAAGCACTCCTACACTTGGAATCCTAACACCCCAGAGGGCAGATTGCTAGCAAGATCCCACAACTGTCTACCACCAGAGCAGCTTACAGTGGCCATGAGATAACAAGAAAGCTGGCCTGTTTAAATGGAAAGATAAGTAAGTATTGTCAAGGCACTGTGAACATATTGGCTAGTTGCACCTAAAATCTGCGGCAAGGACCCTGAATTCTGCAGCATTCAGGTGCAGCAGCTTCAGGGAAAATCAAAACTGGAGGTTTTTATTGAATGAAAATGACTAACACAATCAGAAAAAGTCATGTTGTCACTTATTTATACCTTTATTGATATTAAATTCAATTTGTTTTAAACTCTACCCTTTTGTTTTTGGTTTTCAATATGCTGCAGATTAGTGTATTGACAAGGCAGAACTGCATTGCAGAAACTATCAAAGAAAATATTTTGGCAGTTTCTAGGGAATATTTGAGGCCTTTGGCACCAAGATGGCATAGGAGGCTATTTAGGATTATGAGACAAACAAATTGGCTAGATGACTAACATGAGCAGCAGTGAAATAGTTAATACTGATAATTAAACAATCACCATGATTCAAGATTACAATCCATTAAAATGAATCGGACCAGGTCATATCTCTATTGTAGCTTTTGTAGCTGTTGCAACTGTAGTTTTAAACTGTATGCAGATCACAAATCAGACTGCCCTGCATCCGTTTACACTCTGCTCCTATTTGGAACATTATCTTTGTAACCAGGAAGCTAGAAAAAGAGGTTTTCGTTTTTAAGGAAAGTTCTGATTCTGAAACACAACTCTGCTGCGAGGGGCAGATGCTGTAGGACTGCAGAGAACACAGACCCCTGGAATATGGTGACTATATCAAGATTGTTTTACAAAACTTCATCCCCTTAATGTTACATTTACCAAAAAGATTTTTTAGTATAAAATGATTCTTATTACTTTCAGTGTCAACTTTCACACTTCAAGGGTATGTCTATACTTACCTCTGGGTCCGGCGGTAAGCAATCGATCTTCTGGGATCGATTTATCACGTCTTGTCTAGACGTGATAAATCGATCCCGGAAGTGCTCACCGTCGACACTGGTACTCCTGCTCCGCGAGAGGAGTACGCGGAGTCGACGGGGGAGCCTGCCTGCCGTGTGTGGACCCGGGGTAAGTTCGAACTAAGATACTTTGACGTCAGCTACGTTATTCACGTAGCTGAAGTTGCGTGTCTTAGTTCGAAGTGGGGGGTTAGTGTGGACCAGCCCCAAGATAAAAGCCATCCATTAAGTGGGGTAAGGAAGAAACTCATCCTAATCCCACCTTCTTCAGAAGCATTTGGTACTGGCCACTGTTGGAGTTAGATATGAGTCTATCAGGACAACTGACCTGATGTGGTATCTTCACAGTTTTTGACTTTTCAAACTGGTATGCTCTTTAATACAATGTTCGTTCTCAAAGGCTGTCAAATAAGTGATAAAAACTCTCTGGAAATAAACATACCTCCTCTACTAGGTCTGTATATAATTCTGCAAAAGAAAAGGAATTCTCAAAGTAAATAAATATATGGGAGGATTAGAGAAGCAATACACAAAAGTATTTCCTCATTTTGGGTTAAATAAATAGAAGTCCCCTTTCTAGCCTTAACCAGGAAATATTCCTTCATAGAAGAGAGGTATGCATTATTTAGAATCTCATTTAGATTATATTAATGCTAGTGTGCCTACATACATAGACACACACAGACAGTGTACAGATTCCAGTCCAAAATTAAACATACAATTCTATCATGCCATTCTGGATTGATCAGCAGGGGATTTTAACATTAGCTAACACCAATACAGACACAGAACTCTCTTTAGTTGTTAGCTGTTAAAACTAAAGCTGAAACCTTTTAGCCATAATGAAGGAGTTTACAGGGTTCTTAATCCCTGTACCCCACCCTGATTCTCCAGTGATCTCGCTGAAAGCTTTAAAACAGTCCACACCACTAACATGGTGCAGAGCCTGTCGAACATGCTGATCTGCTCATGATTACTCTTTGCCACTGTAAAACAATCTAACTCCTCAAGTGAATGGAGTCTGTAGCAACAATGGTGTTATTGACTTGTTGCTCCAGCTCTATTTAGTTATTACCCTCAAGGCCACAATCAATAGACTTTGCACCAAGTCAGCCTAATAAATCCCAGGCTTTCACTGGAGCTTTGCCAGGAACTGCAAGAAAATCTATGGCAGTCAAACACTTAGAGTATGAATAACAGAGAAAGCTGTACTGACAGCTGTATAAATTAATTAACAAGGAATGTTCTTATTCTTTTAAGAAGATCATAATGCATGTTTATCGTGATTTAAGGAGTCAGAGGTAGAGCAACAGAAAAATCACCTTTATGCTTTCATTAAAAAAAAATATCAGAGGTCTGATTAAAATCAGAAACAGCCTTTTGCCTGGGATCGGCATATATATATTTTTCCAATTACTCAATGTGCAAAAATTTATACATTGATATTACCAAGGCGGCCATTTCATTATTCCAAGTTTGATTTAAAAAGCAACCCAACCCTCAAAATGTTGGGCAATTTGTGTTTACAGTGCATTTTATCTCAGTAAATGTTGGTTATTATGCGTTTGTGTTACCAGATCCTTCCTCTGCGGTGGGGAATTGAATCCAGCTTGTAATGCAGTGATTAAAACAAAAACAAAGGGAGGTGGGGGGAATCAGTCCGTTGTTCAAGTAGTAAGAGGTCGGTCACTAGTGAATTACAGGTTCTTTCAGTTCCTCATGTAATAAGCAAATATTCTGCAGACTCAGCTCTGAGCTGCCCCAGATCATACTGTCCTGAGACACTCTGAACCTACTGTAGCAAGAGCTTGGTGCCAGTCAAGGAACAGAAGAATCTTCTTTTTGCACGTTGAAAACAAATGTAACAGATCAATAGGCTCTTAGAACTTATTTGTTGCCCCAGTGGTACTTTCTAGAGGCAGTCAGCTTTCCTAATGAGGGCCACAGCATTTACAGGAAGCAACAAACTAAGGTCAGCTAGCCAGCTGTTCGGGCACTTGACACTTACAGTGCAGTTAAGGGGTATGATTGTGAGTGTATATAACCTTTTGGTAAAGACAAATGCTTCGTCTGGTTGGCTGCAGCTTTTACATTTTGGGGAGGGAAAGCCTGGGCAAAAGGGCTGAACTGTGCTGCTAGCATGGAAGATGTGTGTTCAATCTGCCTCAATAACTCTGAAACCTGTCAATAACTGTGACCCCCAACTTCCAAAAAACGGGGATCTTTATACCCCGGGGGTGGAAGAAGTAATCTCTACCACACTGTTCTAAGGCAGGCACGTGCTAACCAGTAGGGTTGCCAACTCGCCAGGATTCTCCAGGAATTAAAGAGTTATCTTTCATTAAAGATTATGTCACGTGATGAAACCTCCAGGAATACATCTAACCAAAATTGGCAAGCCTACCAGACAGACCTCTAGGTGCAAGCAAACACGATGGGAAGGAATTGGGACCCATATAAAAAAAACAACAACACTGATTTGGTAATTTACTGAATTAGGTTTAAAACAATCAATAATTGGTTAATGTCTGTGAAACGTTATGAACTTGGATTATGATAGTCCTTTAACTCCTGATTTTAAGTACTGCCATTGTATTAAAAACTCCCACCGTTCTTTTCTACTTCTGTTGCTGCCTTCTTCCCTCATTGTCTCTAAGATTTCTGTAGCACCTCTTCCCTCAAATATTTGTTCTCCCGTCCTGATCTTAATTTTTTTAGATGATCATCCTTCAATGACAATTTCAGTAACGCTAATTACAAACACAAGACACTGATGCAGATACTCATTCAAAGCCCTGAGACAAAACCTCATTGCTTTCCTTTGTGAAAACATGCACACACATTTTCAACCTAATTCCTTAACAATTCAGTATAAAAACTTTTGTAAACCCTTGATACCATAGTTATGGCTGAGAAGGCATTTTGAGTTTTTAGACCAGGTACTTGTAATTTTCTGGAAATATACTCCTTTGCCTTAACATTTATTTGATATTATTATTATTTTTACAGCCTCAAAGTGCTTTTTTTTTTTTTTTTTATTTAGGAAAACTGAGTTCAGTTTATTTCACTGGTTTTGTGTTAGCTGAGCACTGAAATAAAGGGTTTTTTCCATGTTTGGATTAGAAACATTTCAAATGCTTTTTTTGCTTTTTAATATCTCACAAATGGCTTTGATTTATAACTTCATCATTCATATATACACAGTCGCTCAGTGAGGAACATATACTCGCCTAAGTTGGAACTGAAAGAACTGATTTAGACCACGGGCCAAGTTTTCAAAAGTAAGGCGATTTTGGTTGCTAACTCAGAAATAGCTCAACACCCACCCGCTGAAAACCAGACCTTTTTAAGATGTCTCCATCTGAGACTCAGCAAAATCATGACCTACTTTTGGACTGAGAATTAATTTAAAATAGCATAACAGGAAGGTGATAGCTCAAGCCATTGGCAGCATACCATGTAAGACAGCGGTGGGCAAAGCGCTATGGCTCGTGAGCCATTTTAAGCTGGTTCCTGAGCTCCCACAGGGGAGCGGGGTCTGAAGTTTGCCCCGCTCCGGCGCTCCAGACGAGACGCAGGCTCAGGAGCCGCCCCGCGTGGTTCAGCCCTGCTCCGGCACTCCAGCCGAGGCGCAGGCTCGGGGGCTGCACCACGGGCTCCCGGAAGCCATGGCATGGCCCTGCTCCGGCTCCTACGTGCTCCAGTGGCCCCCTCTGATGCTCCAATGGGAACTGCAGGGGCAGTGCCTGAGGATGGGGCAGGGTGCAGAGCTGCCTGGCCGCGCCTCCATGTAGGAGCCGGAGAAGGGACATGCCGCTGCTTCTGGGAGGTAGCGCCGCTGGGAGCTTGTACCCCTGAGCCTCTCCCCATGCCCCAACCCCAGCCCTGATTCCACTTCCACCCTCCGAAACCCTTGCTTCCAGCCCAGATCACCCTCCTGCACCTCAAACCTCTCATCCCCAGCCCCACCCCAGAGCCCTCATCCCCACTTTTGTGAACATTCATGGCACGCCATACAATTTCTATTTCTCAATGTGGCTCTTAGGCCAAAAAGTTTGCCCACCCCTGATTAGGGTGACCAGATGTCCCGATTTTATAGGGACAGTCCCGATATTTGGGGCTTTGTCTTATACAGGTACCAATTACCCCCCACCCCATCACCCTTGCTATCTGTTCACCCTACCCCTGATCTAAGATGATCATATTCCATTGTCTGGTGCCAACAGGGCAGAAGTTATTTGCACAAGCCCTGTGAAATAAGGCCATGATTTTTGGGTCCTGGATTAAATTCCTTATGATCCTTCCTGCGTCCTATCTCTTCCATTGTGCTTCTGAATATGCAATCATTGTACTACGTTAACCACATTGCAGATACAGCAAAGATTGAGACAAAGTTAAGAACGTATACAATACGTTTGCACTTTACTGTCTACACATACATAAGGACACTGGGTGACCTAGGCTTAGGTTCAAGGACCTAAGTTTGCAAAAGGCACTTTCAACACTGAAACTGCAAGCTGGGAAGATGCAGCTAATAACACTGGAGGGCTGTGCTGTGTCAGGGAGTCAAAGAGATTGAGGAAAGGTGGCTGAGAGAGGAACGGTCAGAGGAAAGCTCAGTAGGTCTCAAGGGCTTGTGCCTGTGCCTGCGCCTTATTGCCGCATTACTTGTGGCAAGGACTGTCACTTAAGAATAGGTAAGAATAGGACCCTCTGTTGCTACTTAAGAATAGGACTTTTTAGCCACTTGTGTCATGCTGCAACATGACACACACAGCAACTGGACTACTTTGGTGCTTACACCATCATCTTTTGAGATGGATGGTTGCCACACACATATGCACAATACTTAAATTCCTATGGATGTGGGAACCATAACTTTGAATTTTCAGATTTTGGTGTTTTTGCCTTTTCAGACAAAATGAGGCATTAATATAGATTTTTTTTTTTAACATTTAAGAGCAGTCGGTTTTCTGATTCTGAAAATGTAAATTCTACATGCTTTAAGATGGGATTTAAAAAAAAAATGTTAATGCAAAATAACAGACTATTTTGCTATTCCAAGGATTCAGGCTTTTTGTTAACAGTAATTATAGCTGGAAAGTTAATCTTCTCACCTACCTCTGCTCAATGACAATTGTGATCTTTACAGGAAGAAAGTTTAACATACAAAACTACTCTTGTACTAGCTGTAAAATCCCTTTTTAAAATATACTGGTTTAAGTCTCATTTATTAACTTGAACCATGATAGCACTTGTGAAAATTACTTCAGGAGAATGTAGTTCAATCTCTTCACATCTGGGTACTTAAATTCATTACCTGGCAGTAGAAATAAAGATTGGGGGCATTTCACTGCCATGAATGCCATGTGCTGTGATACCAGCAGACTTTGCAAGCTAAGCATGATGTCAAAAGAAAACTGGCAAAGAACACCTAGGAGCTACAGAAAGTGATGGTGGTGAATCTATAGCTGGCACCTTTCCCTCTGAGTCAGTATTGCACCAATGTTCCAGCATGTTGTTAGGGAAATACTGGAAATGCTGTTTTTCTGATGAGATGTAAAACTGAGCTCTTGACCAGTTGTGAGTCATTTAAAGATCTCCTGATAAGAATAAGGCCATTATAATCAAATTCCAGCACAGGTAATTACATCCTGCCTACCCAAATTCCCACTCCAATTTCCACTGAACATTGCATCCTCCTTCCCACCTTTCCTAAAGTCGTGTGTACTGTTCCTGGGCTCTTTTTAAAGATCTGCTGCAGATCAGAGGATGGGGAAGGGATCCCTATATGCATCTCTCAACTACCTACTTCAAAGAGCGCTGTCAAAGTTTAATTAACATACCTTGAGTTTCTCACATGAAAGATGCCTCCAGGAGTGCAAAAGACTATTTATTGCATAGCACTACAGTTCTGCATAGCACTTGATAGAGTCCCCGACAAAATCCAGATGACACACGAAAGAAGGGGTCTGACCAAAGATGCACTGAAGAATTTCTAATGTCCTTCTCTGTAATGATGTCTTGAGGATATCTCCTGTTTCCCGTACTGCATCAAGTTTAAACTTCATCATCCTTGCCTTCATAGCCCTGCATAATCCCAAATTGGCCTACATTTTTGACCTCATCCCTTATTGTGTCACATCTCACCTCTTTGCTATGACAATGATGTCCAGGTGCCTGGCTTTTCCCATAAATATCTTGGTAGCTTCTACTCTGGCACCCTATATCCATCCCAATTTTCATTCACCAAGCAATAAACTATTGAATTCAAATCCTTAGGTCAGACTCACTTCTTCCATAACTCCCATGAGAAATAAGACAAGGATCATTATTTTTAAAAATGAATACATCATCAAGTTTAGACTGAGAAACTGCAGGATGTTGGTGCCGTTTGCTTCCTTCCTCATCCTCTCGCTTCCCTATTGTCTGCTGTTACCACTGGTCATTGCATCATATGTAAAAACTCCTTGACGCATGTCTCTGCACTGGTGCTGTAAAATGTCTGCCTCCCTTTTGGGCATCATAGCAATAATTAATAATTAGTTATCAATAATCAAATAATAATATGAATCTTCTTTCCCCAAGTACCTCAATTTTTCTGCTTATACATGGGTAAGTACAGTAATTCCCAGAAATGCTGCCACTGGAAGGTAGAATTTTCAATAAATTACATCACTCTGTCAACTAATCAGTGTGTTACTTACTACTCTATATTATTATTATTATTCCTGGAAATGCTGCCTTCTGACATGGCATTTTGGAACACTGAAAAAATGGTGGCAACCACAGTGGGTAGGCAGCGGTAGCCAACAACCCATGTACCCATCGGTCTATGTTTGCCAGAGCATCATCATTTTATTTCTCTTGCTTTCGCCTTCTACAAAGTTGGCCAAGCAATCCCAACTTATTACAGACAGCCATATGATGGAGGAATGCTTCAGAACAGATTTTAAAGAAAGCAAACTCTTGTCTGAAAATTGTATAAAGGAAAAACTGGTGGAGCTGAAATAATAAAAATTTAATTTAAGCGTCTTAAAATACCATCCTACTTAAATGCAATTTGGGTAAAGGCTTTAAAGCTTGCATACCTCCTCTGACTGGTTTTCTAATCTAGAATGTCTGCTATCTAACTTAATCTTATCTAGCTCTTAAGGTGATAATGCTGAACAACCCTGGCTCTGGAATACACAGGCCATATTACAAGCAGGGAATGTTGTTCTGTCCACAGCGTCTGGCAAGGTGTAACAAAAAAGAAACATTCTTGTAAATCAGACTATGGTAACATTCTATGGAACTGAGCCCTCAATGATTCATTTTTATCAAACGTTCTGCAACTAATTGGAGTTACAAAACAAAACAACCCCACAACAACAACAACAACAACTCAGAGAAAAAAGTTCTCTGGTTTTTGTCCTGTATTAATTGGGGTGGTGCCTACCAATAGCTTCTCAGAATCTGTGAAAACTCATCCTCTCTCCAACTAGGGCTGATATTTACTTATCTTGCTCCAAAATTCTTTCGTCATGATAAAGTGGATCAACCCAATCTAAATGTTTTGATCTATTACATATGTGGAAAATGAGACACTGGCACAAGAAACACAGCTGCTTTCTAAGCGCTGTGTCTAAACGACCTCTACTGCACAGCATGGGGGCAAGTGAATCAGCCTCTTCCAATGGAAATTGCTTTACATTCGAGTCTCCATGTAATATGGGAAAGGAAACTCAAAGCCTACTTTAAATGACAGCATTAAGCTAGATGTTACTTGCAAATTGATTAATTTCCTCAACAGACAGATTGATCTAATGAATTTTCTGTTTTGTACTTTAAGTATTCTGCAACTGTTCTGACAAGAGAGCTACAATAATTTGAGTCAATCTGGAGTCCATTTTAAGGGACATGATCAAATTTGACCTAAAATTAAGAATAAAAGTGAAAACAATAATAAAAAAGGCTGGAAAAAATATGTTTGGGTGAAATTTAAAAGAAAAGAAAACATTTCTAGTTAAACAAACATGCTCCAGCAAGATTTGCAATCCAAATATTGTAGCGCTGTGTTAGTGCTTAAGATGTAGGTGAAACTGACTTGTCCATTGTCATTGCCCAAGCACAGACAAATGTCAACAGTAAACAAATAGCAAAGAGAGCGAAAAGCAAATTAGATATTTTTAAGCAGTCAGTTTTAATTACCTAAGGTCAGTCTGTGGCAGTTTTAATACTCCAATGTGTTAGCAGACATGTAAAATGTCTTTGCATATGGTACTAATAAAATGTAGAGGCACAGGGCCATATTCCTAAAGGGCCTCTAGAGTGTTCCTGTGTGTCAATCTGCATGTGCAAATTATCATGTGCATGTAAAAATCACACGGCTGCTACTCTGAAACATGTAAAAATCAGTACATCCAACTATCAATATGCACATACATATAGCTGTGCACTCAAATTCTCCAAACAAGCATTTCAGGGGCCCCTTTTAAGATTTGACCCAGGGTGGTTGGACTGTAGCAGGAGAGCCAAGCTAATTCAAATTCAGTTTAAGAATAGCTAAATTTCATTGTTTCTGTGTCAATTCTAAGCAAGTTCCCTAATCTTTTTCCTGTTTCAACTCTACTATCTGAGTTCCATGTTAAAAAAAAAATATTCCCAGACTAATTCCATTCAGCTGCACTATCCAATCCCACTTTTCACGCCTTATTCAGTCGCACAACAATTTAAACCTCACAACAGAATCTGGAACTCCAAATGCAATATGATTGGTTGCATTATCTCCTGTGAATGGAACGCAAGAGAACATGTGTGGACTCCTTGCAGCCATATGAAATAAAACCCCTGGCATCCATATCATAAGTGATTGGCCACCCCTCATTAGAATTCAGGTTGCCAACTGAGCTCAGAACTTTCACATCCTATATTATTTACAGGAAACTTTTAAATAGTAAAAAAAACTTGATGTGGTCAGTAAAACTAATATAAAAGAACGGCTATTTAAGTTCTTCGGTGGGAGGAGGCAACACGGAGCACAAAGTTGTCCATGACAGCAATAAATCAGCACACTGAAAAGAGTTTAATGAGGCCACTGAATAGAAGGTAGGAAAAGGAAGTGTAAGGGTCAGCTCTTATAGCAAGAAGAAAATTGATTATATCTACCCCGATGGTGATAAATATAGTGATATCAACTGTCTTGCAGCGTAGCTGCATAGAACAGAACTCATTTTACTGGCCTGCAAGATTACATCTGGGTTTAAACCCAAAGGTGACAAATTGAATTGGCATGAAGAATAATGTTGGGCTTAGTATTTTTTTTTAAACTGTGTTATTATACTGAATACAACAAAACTTACATTTAAAGGAAGGCTTTATTTGTCTCACACATGATCTTAAGAAACCAAACAAGGCTTTTCTCTCCCCCTAAATCAGTATAATAATGGTAGTTTTGTTTAAGCTGCTTGTTTGTACAAAAGCCTGAAGATATATAGGCCTCAGTGTAATCCTATAGCTGAGAGTAAATGAAAACAAATCTTACTAGCAGATCTTCTATTTTAAAGACAACTCTATTCAAATAGGCTATGCTGATTATACTCCAAGATAACTTGGCACACCACTTAAGGTTGATCACTTTAGCAAACATGAGTTCTGTGTTTTAATTTTCTAGTCTTTCATTTTGCAGGATAGCAAAGACCCCCACAACTACCTCATTAGAGAGTTACATAACTTCAGGCCAACAGATTCTTCAGAGAGCGACACACACACACACACACACACACACACACACACACACAGAGAGAGAACCAGAAGCAGAAGCCAATTTAAAAGGTTTGCATTAGATTCTGATATGATATTTGATTTTATTGTTCCTGAATGATGAAGAGCAGTTTCCATTTTCTCTCTCTCTCACACACAGACTAAATACAGCACACATTGATGGCATCCTGATTTTCTCCATGCCAAAGAAGAGCTACACAAAATAAATGAAAAATTTACTATTATTCTGAAATGGAAACAATTCATATTTATCTAGGCAAAAAAGACTGAATATTGGAAACTAAGAATTAACCCTTAAAAAGGAATGATGTCAGAGCATTATCTTCAGCAAATAAAATTCTGGACTGGGTATCAGTATTCCTGCCAGTCATCTTCCACACTGTAAGTTGACAAAGCCATCCATTTTATTTTGATCAGTTGAGGAAATGTAAAATACTTTCACTTTTGTGTTAGAATTAGTCTTTTAGAGGGATTTTTTTCCCCTTTTCCGGCTGAAAACACACAGGAGGGGGCTGTAGAACTCTGCATGCAAAGTGATTGCTTAGACGGTTCACCCTCACCAAGTTTCCTCCAATTTCTTGGAGGGGAGGCAGTGTGGCTGAGTGGCTAGAGCACTGGACTGGGACTGGATTGGGTTCTATTCCCAGCTCTACTTCTGGCCTGCTTGATGACCTTGAGCAAGTCACTTCACCTCTCTGTGCCTCAGTTTCTCCATCTGCAAAATGGGGATAAAGATACCAAACTCTTTGTAAAGTGCCATGAGATCTACTTATATAAAACTAGGTATTGTATTATTATTCTGCCAAAGGTGAGGGGTAGGGATCCACCACAGAAAAAGCTGAAGGTCCAGCCCTAAAATCTCATGGGTCTTGGGGCTATTTGCACTGAGCCTCTTCATACCAATTCAAGTGCTCACTGCAACCTGATCAACACTTAGTTTTCAGGGAAATCCCACACAGCTGTCTCTGGAACTCCTCATTAAGTACGTGTGTGGGGGCGGGGGTTCCTGCAGCAGGGAGAGGTTCTGTGCAAGAGAGAACACTGTCTGTTGCTGGATTACTTTTTGCAAGGAATTGGGAGTTGGGAGAGGGACTAAATACATTCCACCCACAGTCACACTCATCCTAGGTGTGGAGCCCACTATAAGTCCTTTCTAGGGTCTCAGGAAGAAGTGGAGAATGGTGCCGGTAAAATTTCAGACCCTCCCTCCCCAGGCCAGTCCACACATAAATCAGGAAAAATGACTGGGAGTGTTTGACAATTTATTCTATTCATGACAAGCTCCATTCACCACAGGCAGAGTACAAGTTTTAGCAAGTCTGTTGTTTTCAGTAGGAGCGTTATTAACTCAACAAGAGTCCACTGAGCCAGGAGCTCTTTAGAACAAGGATTATGGATCTTTGAGGAAAATAAAGTCTAGACGGGGTAGTGACGGATTAACCTTGAAAAGATCAATGACTTGGTTCAGATTCTTAGTGTAACCTTCCGAAGCCGTCTCGTTTTCTCTTCAGCCCCTGCAACTCTGGCTCCTCTCTCCCAAGAAGATCCTGCTCCCTTCCATTCACTTGGACCCTTGTCATCCTTCCTCCCCGATACCCGCCTACTCTGTCCCCCATCTTGGAGCTTGTATGTCTTCTTCTCCATTCAACTCACTCACTCACTCACTCTTGGGTGGGGAGGGATAGCTCAGTGGTTTGAGCATTGGCCTGCTAAACCCAGGGTTGTGAGTTCAATCCTTGAGGGGGCCATTTAGGAATCTGGGGCAAAAAAATTGGTCCTGCCTAGTGAAGGCAGGGGGATGGACTTGATGACCTTTCAAGGTCCCTTCCAGTTCTAGGAGATAGGATATCTCCAATGTGTTTTCTGACAAGTCTATTATCCATTTAAAGTTCCCATCACCATAGTACCTGAGCGCGTCACAAATATTTATCAATCTATTTCCACAGCATCCCTGTGAAGTAAGGCGGTACCTTTTTACAGACAGGGTACAGAGGCACTCAGAGATGAAGTGACTTGTCCATAGTCACAGAGGAAATCTGTGGCAGAGCAGGGAACTGACCTTTGATCTTCTAAGTCACAGTCCAGAGCCTTAACTACAAGACCACTCTTCCATTCTGGGGTTTCAGCTCACCTGGCAGCCTTCGCTGGCCAGCTGCTGAGTTAAAAGCTCATGTGCTTCAGGCTTTGCTAGGATTAAAGACCACTGACTATTCTGAGGAGCCTCTGAGTTAGTTAACACCTGGAATATGTGAGATCCAGAGACATCATGAGATAACTAGGAAGTGCTAGACTGGATCAGATTCATGATGCATCTAGTCCAGTTTGCTGTCTCTGACTGAGGCGGCAGCCCCTGATCCTTCAGAGAAAAGTGCAAGAAACCCCCAGTAGGCAGAGGGGTAATCTGCTCCGTATGAAGGTCTCACCCTAATCTCTAATAGTTTCAGACTGGCTTAATCCCTGAAAGGAAGGTGTTTTATCTCCTTTCCAATACTCTTTTTGTTCATATTAACTGTGACAACTCTGGATGTTCTTATCTAAATAAATGCCAGTCCCACCTCAGTGACTTTAATAATAATAATATAATATATAGAGATATACCTATCTCATGGCGCTGGAAGGGACCCAAAGGGTCACTGAGTCCAGCCCCCTGCCTTCACTAGCAGGACCAAGTACTGATTTTTGCCCCAGACCCTTAAGTGTCCCCCTCAAGGACTGAACTCACAACCCTGGGTTTAGCAGGCCAATGCTCAAACCCCTGAGCTATCCCTCCCCCCTTCCTGTGTCAATGAGTTCCACAGACTAATTATGCATTGTATGAAAAAAGTATTTTCCGATTCTGGGAGCTTGTTGGGGCAGAAGTTATTTTTAATTGGAAGCAACTATTTTTGTTTTAAACCAATCTGCACATGCTTTCATTTGCTATGGAGTGTTGGAGAAACTGAGGGTGTGACACTTTTGATCAGAGCAACACAACTGACTGATCATCATATTTTGTTTCTTTTTACAGGTTCTTATTCATACTCATCATTTTGCACAGAAGTTTAAAATAATGTCTTTGGGGCTCTTTGTATTATATTCAAATGCTCACTTGGTTCCTGTACCAGAAAAAGATATGCTCTAGTTCGATCACTGTTGGCTCTCTAATGCTGCTGAAGTCAGTACAGCAGGGGAAGTAAGAAATGGATTTTATTAAGTTTATTAGCAGCTACAAACATGATACTTCAGTGCTGGAAGGAAAGTAATCCACCTACACAATTTGAGAGGAATGAACATTTGGCTTCAACTACAGTTCATATGTAATATATAAAACTGGTTTCTCTAGTGGAAGTCCTCTGGGGTCAGTTTTTACACAACCTTGATCAAACCAAGAATTAACGTTTCAGCTGGTTTCCATTCCCATACAGCAATATAATGTACATGCTTGTACTAGTGGTCCTAGTGCGGCTACCTCTCTTCGCATCAGTATTTCCTCCAGCTTATCTTTTTTCCTCCCTTCCTTTCTTTCTTTGAATTCAAAATTTACGTGATTTTTCAAAATAGATAATGTACTATTAATGAAATGCAGAAAAGTCAATCATATAAATATGAGAGAATGAACCACTTAAAAAACAAGCATCCACACAAAACCATATACAGAATTGCTATATAGAAGAGAACATTAACAATGGGCTAAAATTGTAAGGGGAAAATAGACATCTAGGATAGATAATTCCACAAAAAAAACTTTTGAAGCTAAAAATAGCTAGATCCAACTTAAACAATACCATAGAGAACCCAGGAAGCCATAGAGGGGAGGCCACATTAGGGAAAGCTGATCTTGCGAAAAATCAGGAAATCTGGTCCTATTCTACCTCTGCCACAAACTTCCAATGTGGCTGTGAGCAAGTCACTTTACATCTGTGTCTCTGTTTCTCCATCTGTAAAATGAGGATAACACACTCATTCAAAGTGACACGGTGAGGCTTAATTCAGAACTACAATGCTTTGAGATCCTGGGATGCAAGGTGCTATCTAAATGCAAAGTATTGTTCTTGTACACCACGTGCAGTAACCTTACAGTAGATAGTGGTGACATGTCCTGCCTTCCATGTTACTAGGTGAAAAGGGACTTGATCCATCCCTCACGTGCACAGGGTGTCCCTACTGCACCCCTGAACCTGTGGAAGCACCTGAAGGCCAGATAATGGTGTTGCAGTTGCTCTTGTCTTCCGACAGAGGTGGAGAGCTTTGAAATTTGTCCAAGGGCCCTGTTGGGAGAGGCTGCTCAGGTGACTCCCAAATACCTCTGCAATTCCCTAACCCCAGCCTGTCCCTAAGCAACTTACAGCGATGCCAGATGGGTCGTGGACTCTGGTACAATGGGAATTAGAGGCAGCTCAAATCAACCAGCCTCATTAATATTACTTCAGGTTGTCATTGTTTCCTATGGAAACCAAAGTTTCTGATTAGTGTAGGTGGGCATGTATAGTAGTTCCCCCCAAATCACAACATGACGATGAAGAAACGCAGGCTGTACAAAGATTGACAAAATGTTGGCTCTGATATGCTAATTCACTTTATCCCTAGGGTGTGGAAGCATTGGCAAATACTGATCTGGAAGCCAACCAAGGGAACAAATGACTAGACTAGAAATGACAAATAAGTGGGAGACCACATGTGGATACTAACTGAGATAAAGCAAAGAAGATAGCAAATGATTGGAGACTCTGGACTGATATTGCTTGTGCATGTTACACCAACTGACTATGTGGAAGGAATAACGAAGTCCTATTAATCACTAGCTCTAGTACAAGAGGGAGATAAGTCAACTAATCAAGTATGCTGTCACCAGCTGGATACACTTTTGTGCTGTTCAGAAAGTCAAACAGGTAGTTATTTCTCCTTATCAGTAAAAGCAACCATATTTTAATATATGCTGCTTCCCCACCCTGTTTGGGAAAAGATTGATAAGCAAAATGATGATGCTTTAATGAGCTTAATTACACATTCCTTATTGTTGCCAACCAGCTACTCCAACATCCAGCAGCTTACTTAGTAACTTGCCCCTTCCCTCCGCCTCTTTAAGCCAACCAGCATAATTATTCTTGTGGTAAACCCCTATTTCACTTTCCTTTTTTTTAAATCCAGAATTACTGTAAATGGGTATCTTTGAAAGGAGGGTGGCAGGCAGCTTTTGGTACAGTGCTTACCAAGAAGCCCTTCATCAAAGGAGCCTTTGTGAGCATGCTCTGGAACAAAGCCAATCAGATCATCTTGCTGTCTGTCTCTGAAGAAAATTCGCCCCTGGTATGCAAGCCAAGCCAAGCTCTGTAGACAGGGTGACTGCACTCCTAGTCCAACCTGTCTTAGCTGAGTGAAAAAATGCTGAAGGGAAAATTACCTGTTTGGCTCCAGACTGAATTAACTTTTTAATATACAAGTATGTTTATTATTTTCCTTTAAAAGTGCCTGCCTATCTAATATATTCATTAATGTTATCTGGTCACTACACTTGAAATATTATAAAAAATGTGCAAATGTAATAAGGCTACAGTGCTTAGAGGCAAAGCAAGATGTATTTTCTAATTATATGACAGAAAACAACATTGTTATTAACAAATGATAGTACAGCATAATCTTCTTATGTCAAGCTAGTCCACGAAGGGATGGTTTGTCTATCATATCCAGCTTATTGGTATAAGGGGAGGCACTGATGTCAGCTCGGCAATTCACAAGGCCACAAAAAATTCTTAACTCCAAACCAACTGTTACCACCCTTGATCCTGCCTTCAGAAATTTTTAATTGCACATTGCAGTCTCTCCTCCCACACTGCCTTGTTTCAAGAGCCTGCTCTTGTTTCATATTGGTCCCCTTTCCTGTGAGGATGGTCAAGATTCTCCACTACAATGTGACCTTGGGATGGAAATCCATCTGCTCCTCTCCTCACCTGGAAGTAAATCATCTTTGTCATCCTTAAACCATTTCCTGAATCTCTTAAGGTGGGATTCACCTTTGACAGTTAAAATTGCAGGGAGAGAGCTGAGAATTTTTGTCTGTGATCACTTCAGCACTCTTTGGCCCTTGTCTCGGGGCCAGCTAATCTTCTCTGCCTGCCCCCTGCCAGGCCCTGCAACTATCTCAAATTCCTCCCCACTGCTGCCACTCCCCTTTGCTGCTTCCTCCTGCTCCCTGCATACTCTTGACTCTTTGTTTCTCCTTTTAGAAACACCTTGTAAGTGCCAGACAGGAATTTCCTGACTCTATGTCCTGCAAAAAGCAAGCAACAATGGCAGAAACAATAGAGAATTATGTCAGAAAAGTGCTCTAACAGTACAACAGAATTTAAATAAGCAGGCAGTTTTGGTCTTTGGAATTTGTCCACTATAAATATCTCTTCTTCCTCTATTAGCATGTCTACTTTAAGTCATGTGCACTGTACTTTTAAATGACTAACAAGAAAGGAGGACCATATGTCTACTTACATGTATAGTAAACATTCCCCAGAGCCATGCACACATTTTTCACTGCATTTTACTACTTTCCTGCTTTTGGCATTACATAATCTAGAAGTTTTAAATCAAGGGATGAGTGAAATAAAAACTAAATGAAAAAACAACAAAAATTTCACTGAGATCCCTGCACAGACCCTATCCCCTCCTGAAATATTATACCTACTCCAAATACTGTGCAGGAAAACATAACTTTTAATTTCAAATATTGTCGGCTATTCCTCTCAAATCTGGACATATTCTACTGGGAGATAGCATTGCCTAGGGCGAAGGCTTCCAAGCTGTGGTCCATGAAGTACTAGTTGATGGTCCACAGAGCACTTACTGCTGGTCTGTGAAGAGCTGGGTGCTCTCATGGTACTGGCTTTTTCCTCTTATTTCCAGCTGCTAAATTCCATTAAAAGTTACTACTTTCATAATAGTAACTTTTCCACATAAGCAAATGGAAGGGGAGGTGTAGGCTAAGCAAGCTGTTCGTTAAGATGTGCTCCACAGTACAAACAAAATTGAGGACCCCCGTTTATAGAGAATAGAACCTGGAACTGGGTTTTCGTTATGATTCTGACCATGACTCCCTTTGTGACTGTGAGCTGTCGTCACTCTATGCCCCGATTTTCCCATCTGTAAAATGGGTATTACCAACCAAATTAAGTTGCTGTGAGGCCTAATGAATGTTTGCAAAGCATACTGAGATCCTTCAATAGAAGATCCCACAAGGGTGCTAAGGTTACTACTGTTATTGCGGAAACAGACATTTGGATAGGAAAAAATACAACTTCTCTTCCAGCTTGCCCTTGTTTTTTCACCCTCCCTCTCGCTGACTTAGGGGATAACGATCTGAAACACCCATCTTTTTTGCTTCACATGCCACAAATTCATTGTTACATGCTGTGATCAGGTTGCCCTGTCCCTGACAAGATTACATCAACCTCTTCTTACAGCATGCTTCCAAACACCAGAGCATTAGTGCCTTTCCTGCTGTGCAAAAAAAAAAAAAAAAACCCAATAATAATTTTTGGCTGCTTTTTCTTCCTGTGGTCTAGAATGTAAGTATCACTTCAAATTCGGCAAAAGCATAATTTAATAATTTTATTAAGCTTGAATCAGGACAGTTAGTGCCATAGAACTCTGAATTCTGACTCGCTTGAGTTTGGCGGGCCCTTTTTGGAGCCAATCATTCGAGCACATCTCATGACTAGGAAAAATAATCTCTCTCCTACATGCATTAATTTGTCAGAGAAATCAGTTCTCTAGACATTGTCTCTTGTGCCAATAGCTAACAGCATTCAGCATATATGTAAATGGAGCCACGGACTAAGCAAACTACAGATTGTAGATTATAGAACGAAAAACAACCCAAAAAGTTCTATATTAAAATACACAAAGAAAGAAATTGGCGTCTCCCCAAAGAGAGAGATCTCTACCACCATAGTTTTCCATATCTCGGATGCAGTTTTCTAAAGCATACGCCATTTGTGGAGAACAATGTAACAAGACATTGTTTTCCTAATAACGGTGCTTCTTGATTTTGCATTGCATGGGATTTGCCATGCAATTTGCTCTTGCAACCACTCAGGGCCAGCTGAGTTTTGTGTGTCCCCACTGGGACTCACTTAGTTTCTACCCGTGTGTTCAAGAGGGCGTGGGTCCAAATGACCCAACTTAACCACAGAAGGGAATGGAAAACGTTCTCCACCATGCCTCTGAAAGGCCATTTGGACATGGGTTAGGTGATCTTAGGCTGCACATGTGTCTGTCAACTGAGTGTTTATGGGGATACTGCATGATGAACTAACAGCTGATCTGAACTATCCCTATAAATATTTGTAATTTTACTCTGGGGCCTGGCACAAGATAAGTTGAAGGCCTTAAATGTTTTACAGCCACTAGGGCAAGCACTCCTACTCCATGCTGTGTCACTGATGTACCAGATTCTCCTGGTTCAGGGCCATCAATCCCCAGGATCTGAAGGAGAAGAGGCAGAAATTCTGGGCACGTCCTAGGCCCATGATACATGCAGGACCAAACACACAGGTGTTCCTTGATGCACAGTTCTTGTGTGTCCTACTTTGGACATCCTGAGTAACGACCCTGAAGAGGAAGTGCACACATGTAAACACAAAAGAGGACTATGTTCCCAAGAAGTGGGTGGGGGAAAATGTGTTAGGGAACGTTTCACTTTTCACCTGCGAAGTGCATTGGGAACATTAAGCAACTAATTCCCACAACTCTTCATGAGGCAGGAAAGTCATCATCCCTATATTGTAGAGAGGGAGACTGAGACACAGAGATGTTAAGTGATTTGGCTAATGCTACAGGGAGTCAGCACCAAAAATGGGGTTAGAATGCAGAATTCCTGGCTCCCACTAGTGTGGTTGCACCACTGAATTATTCCTCTGCTTTTAGGCCTTGATCCAAAGCCCACAGAAATCAATTGGAGCCTTTCCATTGACTCCATTGAGTTTTGGATCAGGCCCGTAATCACTTTAGCATGGGTCAGAATTAAAACCAGCCTCCCAAGATATGCCAAGGTATTTTCTGGGAGCAATTTTCCATCATATTTAATAATGCAATCAACCGAGATTATTTTTGCCAGTGTGGTGCAATTCTGTCAGAGATCTTTTCAGCGTGAGAAGAGGTGTGTGTTGATTGTTGGAATGAAGACAAAAAAAGTGAGGAATGTAACATGGTTACCAGTAGTTGCCTTGGCTGGAGTTTAGGAGGTTGAAGAGTTATGGAAATCAGACACACAGTGTTGACACACCACTTTTGGACACAAAGCCATGCTTTGTGCATTTACAGCTAGATCTTTTCCAAGACCCTATTCAGCAAAGTAACTGTAGCCATAGTTTGCTACAGCTCTACAGACAGAAGAAAATGGTATCACACACAACAGGCAACCACCCTCTGTGACTGTCATAGCCACTGACCCTACTGGAAAAAAAGCCTTATCTGTATGTACCCTAGTTATTTCTCACCTTTATTGCCTTAGACTTCTCCAGTAGGACCTTTCGCCTCTCTAGTCTGTCCAAAATGCGGCTGAACAGAACACAGGCTACCTAACTTCTTGCTAACAGCTCTAATCACAAGGCCATGCTGACTCCTTGTACATGACTTTATATACTGGCAAGTGTCCTGTTCTTTTCTTTAAAAACGTATGCACTTTACTTCTTGGTGCACTATACAGCCACCACACCTTGCTCTCAAGTGCCTAGCACACACCTGGCACACAGAAAGAAAACAAGTAGAATTCATCCTAACCATGTATACTTGGGAAAGAAGTATGTATGTATTCCCTCCACTCCCTGCTACCCACTAAATATAAGGCAGCTGTGTTGAACGATGTGTCTGAGATGATTAGGCACTCAATTTGGATGACCTGCATAACTCACCCATGTGGCCAATAAAACCTTTACATGACACTTCACCATTCTTCCCTGTAACTAATCTTTTAATTCTTGGGTATGGACGGCCAGGTTAGAAAAGTTATTTATCCATAAGAGAAATAGCTTCCTAAGAAGAGGAATTCCATGAGCCAGCACTTTTCCTCCACAAATGAGAAAATAAATAAGGGTTTCTTCATAGCATAATGTAGCTGAAAACAAATGGGCATAGCTAATTTTGGCCTGACAAGCGCACTTAGGATTCTCTACTTTTCCCATGCAGGTCAGGCTTATCAGCTCACACTTGTTAGTGCAAAAATCTCCTTTCCTATCTGTTTCTGCCACTTCCCTTATCCTGTCACTCTCCTGGAGTAAGTATGATTGCTGGGCACTTCACTAGCCATTTAGCAAACACACTCATTCTGTTTTAGATGGAAAGTCACATGTACACACAAATGACAGGAGACTTCAGTGTAGTGCTCATCACAGAAAAAGGACAAGCCATCCTACTGTACATACTGTACTGCATGCTGCATCCCACAAAGGTCTCTTTTCAGCTGCCTCCCTTCTGGGAGCAACAGGCAGCATTTAAATTGCATCCTTTTAAAAAAATGTTTTGTTCATACAAAGAGCAGAGGAAAAAAAATTACTCATAATGATTTGTTTCTCCAAAGGGAAGTGTTTGTAATTAAGAACATAAGAATGGCAATAATGGTCAGACTAGGGTTGCCAGGTGTCTGCTTTTCGACCGGAATGCCTGGTTGAAAAGGGACCCTGGCGGCACCTGGGATCGGGCTGCTAAAAGTCGGTTGGCGTTGCAGCGGGGCTAAGGCAGATTCCCGGCTCCCGGAAGCAGCCAGGATGTCTGGCTCTTAGGCACAAGGGTGGCCACAGGAGCTCCACGTGCTGCCCCCGCTCCGAGTGCCGGCTCTGGAACGGCCAAAGGGGGCTGCGGGGGAGGTGCCTGCAGGCACAGGCAGCATGCAGAGGCCCCTGGCCCCTCCACCTAGGAGTCGGATCTGCCGGCCGCTTCTGAGAGCCGCAGGGAGCCTGCTTTAGCCCGGCTGCGCCATGGACCGGGAGCCACCTGAGGTAAGCACTGTCCGGCCAGAGCCTGCAACCCGAAACTCCTCCTGCCCCAGGTTGGAACCACCTTCTGCACCCTAACTCCCTCTCGGAGCCCTCACCCCAACCTTGTGCCCCAGCCCTGAGCCCCCTCCTGCACCCCACACCCCCTCCTGCACCCCAACCCCCCTCCCCCCTCCTGCACACCGAACCACTCGGTTCCAGCCCGGAGACCCCTCCTGCACCCCAAACCCCTCATTCCCAGACCCAACCCAGAGCCTGCTCCCTCATTTGTGGCTCCACCATGCAGCCTGCAGCCCCAGCCAGAGCCCTCAACCCCACCCACACCCCAACCCCCTGCCTGAGCCTAGTCAAAGTGAGTGAGGGTGGGGGAGAGCGAGCGATGGAGTGAGGTGGGGGATGGAGCGAGCGGGGGCAGGGCCTCAGAGAAGGGGCGGAACCTCAGAGCAGGGGCGGGGCAAGGGTGTTCGGTTTTGTGCAATTAGAAAGTTGGCAACCCTAGGTCAGACGAATGGTCTAACTCAACATCGTGTCTTCTGACAATGGTTGGTGCCAGATGCTTCACAGGGCAATTATTGAGTGATCCAAGGTATACCCAGAGCATGGGCTTGCATCCCAATAGCCATTGATGGACCTATCCTCCAGAACTTACCTAATTCTTTTTTGAACCTAGTTATACTTTTGGCCTTCCCAACATCCTCTGACAATGAGTCTCCCAGGTGGACTGTGCATTGTGTGAAGAAGTATTTCCTTATGTTTGTTTTAAAACTGTGCCTATTAATTTCATTGGGTGACCCCTGGTTCTTGTGTTATATGAAGGGGAAAATAATACTTCCTTATTCACTTTCTCTACATCACTCATGATTTTATAGACCTCTATCAGATCCCCTCTGAATCATCTCTTTTCTAAGATGAACAGTCACAGTCTTTTAAATCTCTTCTCATATGGAAGTTGTTCCATATCCCTAATCAGTTTTGTTGCCCTTCTCTGTACCTTTGCCAATTCTAATATATCTTTTTTGAGATGAGGCGACCAGAACTGCATGCAGTATTCAAGGTGTGGGTGTACAATGGAGGCATTATGATATTTTCTGTCTTATTATCTATCCCTTTCCTAATGGCTCTTAACATTGTTAGCTTTTTTGACTGCTGCTGCACATTGAGCGCATGGTTTCAGAGAATGATCCATGACGACTCCAAGATCTCTTTCTTGAGTTGTTAACAGCTTATTTACACCCCATCATTTTGAATGTGGAGTTGGGATGATGCTTTCCAATGTGCATTACTTTGCATTTATCAACATTGAATTTCATCTGCCATTTTGTTGCCAGGTCACCCAGTTTTGTGAGATCCTGTCATAACTCTGCAGTTGGCAAGAAATCTACCCCATCATTTTGGGGCCCATACATCCTAGGATCGACCAGGGATGGAATGGTCTGAGTTCAAAGTTCTGGCTCATTAAGCTGTCTCACCAGTGGATGGAGTGCACTCACTTGTTCATCAAACACTCTCCATTCCAAAGCAAGTGAAGGGAAATAATAGAAACAAAACCTGATCACTGCCTTTGCCGGGAAAGCGGATGCTCTGACACCCCCATCATTGGGGCATTTCGGGGGAATTTGAGTTACAGGAGGGACTGGATTGAGTTCTACAACATCTGTGGATGGACTTCTTTGTCCAAACTAGATCAGGCAGAAAGTGGTCACGGGACTATTCTGGCAATGGGCTATATTTGGCCTTGACCCAGCCACGGAAATACCTGCTGGAAGTGTCACACATATAGGGAGGTGATATAAAAAGGAAGAAGCTGCAGGAGAGGCTGCTCTGTTAGGAGGAAGACATTTCTTCAGACTTCAGCCAGCCTCTCAGGCAAGGGGAAAACAAGTCTTGTTTCACAGATGGTTGGACCACTTGGGGGGTTGGAAAGACTGAGGAAGGGGGAAACATTGGATTAAACCATGTTACAGGTCTTGTTTCTCTAAGTCATTCTACAGTGTTTTTCCACTGGATGAGTGGGAAGGGCTCACCACAGCTCCCTAAGGAAAGAGAAGGCCTAGAGATGGCCTAGGTCGCTTTCTGGAACTGACTTCTGCCCAGAACTGATCCAGAGCAGTGAGCCTTGGTTTAGTTTTTGGATGAAGGAATATTTCTCTTTCCATTCCTTCCCCATCCTCACCCTTGAATATATTACTTTTCTTAGCTCCTGCTGCATTTGGCCTCTATTATTATTATTGACTTGTCTTTTTCAGATTTTATTTTGGATGAGTTTATATCACCTCACTGTACAGCGCTGCTGGCATTTAAAACCCTTCTCTGTCATCCTCCCCTCACAAATTTGTTACCAACAAGCATTTCATCTCAACAGGGAACAAATACCCAAACTAAGGTGAAAGAAAAGCTCTTGCTCATTTTCCACGTATAGCAAAGGACCACACTGATTGAGATGAATGTAAAACCTCTCTGTTTACCCAGCAAGAGTTCTCTCTTTTTCCAGGTCTAAGGGAATGCCAATGATTACATTCTGCTGTAGACTTTAAACTTGATAAAGGAAAGGTATGCAGCAGGCACAAATCACAATACCTGGGGCCATCACAAGTTGTTTATGTACCTACACAAATACTCTATGAATACTTTATGTGGAGTAGTTTTAATTTTTTTCATACACTCAACTTCAGGGGAAAAGTACCATCAGTTGAATAGGGAATGACAAGGTTTGCACCACTATAATAATTAGGATTTGTGTCTACAGAACGAGGGGGAAAAGGTTAGCTTTTTTCTTAAGCCTATTAAATGTGTGAAATTTATCTAGAAGTTAGGATTCAGGTTCAGAATATTTTACACTTCTTGATCCCCTAGCAAATCAGACAATTTGGACGGATGACTACCATTGGAACTCCGACCCCACATAAGGTTATTTGGAGTTTATTTAACATACGTCATATTTAAAGCAGGGCTTGTTTCAGATGACTAGGCAAATCATTTAGAAGTGTGCATTTACAAGGTCAGAAGTCACAGCAACTGTGCATGCTGCTTGTCAACTTATTCGGAGAAAATTGTGTAATCAACTTAACATAGCAGTTACCCTTTACCTTGAAGGTCAAACTCACGGTTCCTGTATGTCACCACACTTGACTATTAATCACTCAGGAGGAAATTTAACATTTTTCTTTAAATTAAATAGTGCAAAGTGAGGCTAAGGCTGAATTCAGATGTCCTCACTCACCTCCCCTGAAGGCATATGGGATGGTTTGATTCTAAGTAGTCTCTTTGGCATTTAATTCGTACCCCCATTCTCCCAAAAATCCTCGCTGACTTTGAGCGAAAGTTGCTAGCTGGTGTCAACCCCCAACACTAGCTGTAAATGCAAGGAAGTAAGTAGCTAGGTCATTCAACACCCGGTCTTCACTACACTCATTTATATCTTGCAATTGGTTGAATGCAGCATAAAACATCTGCCACTGGTGGTCAGCCCTTTTGCTTCGTCTATAACAGGTTCTCTGTAAACCGTGGCAACTTGTGACCATGAAGCTAGTGAAGAGGGAGATTAAGGACTGTATTGAGGACAGAGGACAAAGAGTCCAGTCAAAGCATGAGACAATGATAATGTAGGGGAGAGAGAGTGAGAGAGAGAACAAACTTATCCTGGAATCACATAGATTCCATCAAACTGAAATCAGACCATTAAAACAGGCCCTTCTGTTCAATGCTCTAGCTCATTAAACGGAAACTAATTAAATTCTGGAAATAATGAAATTATACCTTCTTCCTGCCACCAACCCATAACAGCTTTAATATTTAGCACAACACGTGTCGGTCAATTGATAACAGTTCATTTTATCCCAATATACTGCTCACACTGAATAGTGCCTCATTCTGCATGGACTTCCATTGAAGCCAACAAGGCTACTACTTCTACAGTAAGGCAATAACGAGCACAAACAGTGGTATCAGAATCTGGCCCTTAGGGAGACATTGCTTAAGTTGCGTCCATTTACTCTCTAAAAGTGCATCCTGCGGGGCTAAAAGTTTTGTTTGCTTGGAATTAATTATGGAAAGTCTTCGTCTCTAGTGTGACCAGCTACTCTCCATTTGCTGCCTCCATGTCTTTCACTTCCCCGCTTTTTTAAGGGTTTGGAAATGGCAACAAAAGAGAGAATCCTCCTTTGTGGTTATTCCCATAGTTAGCAACATGCACATCTGGATAGAGTTTCAATAGTCCACTGTTATTCAAACAATCTGCCATCACACAGACAGTGTAGTCAACTAGCAGCCCAGAGCGTATAGCTTTTCATTATTATGTAGCATACAGTACACATAATGTACAAATAAACTCAAAACCTGCAGCAGCAACAATGAAACATTCTATTCGGCTTTATTCACTAAACAGCCCTGTAAGAAGCCTTTATCGAAAGATGCAACACTTCTACTTCTTATTTTGATTGTAGATGGGAAGGAGATTTCAGAAAATGCTGCTGCATCTGTTCAACATTCTTTAAAGCCACGTAGTGCAGTATTTATAGTATTTAAAAATAAAGACTATAAAAACCCAGAGCTGAGGTCTTAGGTATGCGAGTGAACAGTGCCACATAACTTGTAACAGTAGCTGATTTTACAAGATATGTAACAATATGTACCAGCATAGCCAAAGGCAGGATCAAGCCCTTAACATTTTATATTGTGATTTGTGCTTAAAGATCTATTTCAGTCTGGATCCAATAACTCTTATTCTCCATTCCTCTGATGTTTTAACCCCCAATTCCCTGCTATCCCATGACCCATGTTAACTTTTTATTATAATACTCTGGATGCACAATCACCTTTTTAGCTTAATATTTATGTAACCTTTACTCACAAGAGTAGCTTCAAGAGTATGAATGGAGCGACTCCCATAAGAGTTGCTTGTTTGGACTGTCTTGAAACAGGAATTGTAGAAATTGGAAGGCTGTCTTAGTTTTACTGTTGTTTCTGTAAAGTATCCTTTACTGAAGTGTGTCTGTTTATGTGACACACTGTCGGTAACTTCCCTGCACAGGGCTAAACTGTGGACCTCGCATTGGGCAGCATTTACTCACACAAGTAGCCTCACTGGCTCACCGGTGAGAGTAAAGGTACCACAATCTATCCCATAGACTTTAGTTAGTGCTCATGAAACTTCCCAGGGTATATGGGCACCAACGTGCAAAAGGGGTCAGGCAAAGTATGTGCCAGTTCTTTCCTTTTTCAAACAGCAACTAACACATTCTTCCCTCTACAGGATTTAAAGGAACATTAGAATGTGTCCATCTAAATTACATTATAGCAGCCCATGGGCCACTTGAACTTCCATAGATCACCCTTAAGTAATTAGTGACCTTTGCAATGGCACAGTCAATCTGTTTTTCCAGTATCTGCAGACACAGAAGTTTCTCTTTAGCATCAAGAATGAACTTATCTTCCTGCCCACCCACAACCATGACTTCCACTCCGCCAAAAGTTATTTTGGACAAAGCAAAGATTTTACATGATCCAGTCCACATTTTGGTTCTATTTTTGCTCACTCGTCAGTCTCTCTTTAAGAGAGCAGAGAACAGCTGGTAAAGTGCATTGCTGTAGTAATGGTATTTCCATTACTTATTTCTGGGAAAAGTGGGAGGAAAGGGTGGTTTCGATGCGGTAGATCTGATGGATCAGTCTTCGCAAGTGAACATCCACGGTATTCTTGTCCTTTCTGCCACTAAAGGTTGGGATAAGCAGATGAAGATTGGGAGGCAACAGCTTTTAAGAGTCAAACCTGAACCCGCACTGAAACAGCCACATTGGTGATCTGTATTGAGCCATTTCTACCACGTATTTCATAAATCCAGGAGGTCCCCATGCATTGCCCACTGGTATGTTCAAACCTGATATTATGTGAACTGCTTCACTGTATCATCCCGACAGTGGAAGTTACAAGGTTATATCTGAAATTCAACAGTGAAATTGTCCTTTGCCCAAGCATCTGTGTGCTATGCTAGTGCATAGCAGTGTAACATGGACAAACTTTGGGTTAGTTAACAAGATCCCAAAGGGAGAGATTGTGACCTAGTGGCTGGTCCCAGTATAGTGAAACAGAAGCTCTGTGTTCTCTTCCTGGCTCTGTAACTGGCTCCCTATTTGACTAAGAAAATAATGTAACTTCTCCTCCTCTCTCACTTCAGTACCAGGCAAATTGGTTGAAACTATCGTAAACAACAAAATTGTCAGACACATAAACGAATGTAAATTGTTGGGAAATAGTCAACATGGTTTTTGTAAAGGGAAATCATGCCTCACCAATCTACTAGAATTCTTTGACGGGGTCAACAAGCATGCGGACAAGGGGGATCCAATGGATATAGTGTATTTAGATTTTCTGAAAGCCTCTGACAAGGTCCCCCACCAAAGGCTCTTAAGCAAAATAAGCAGTCATGGGATAAGAGGGAAGGTTCTCTCATGGATTGATAACTGATTAAATGATAGGAAACAAAGGGTAGGAATAAATGGTCAGTTTTCAGAATGGAGAGAGATAAATAGTGGTGTCCCCCAGGGATTTGTACTGGGGGCCCAGTCCTATTTAACATATTCATAAATGATCTGGAAAAAGGGGTAAACAGTGAGGTGGCAAAATTTGCAGTTGATACAGAACTCTCAAGATAGTTAAGTCCCAGGCAGACTGCGAAGAGCTACAAAAGGATCTCTCAAAACTGGGTGACTGGGCAACAAAATGGCAGATGAAATTTAATGTTGATAAATGCAAAGAAATGCACATTGGAAAACATAATCCTAACTATACATATGCAATAATGGGGTCTAAATTAGCTGTTACCACTCAAGAAAGAGATCCTGAAGTCATTGTGGATAGTTCTCTGAAATCATCCACTCAATGTGCAGCTGCAGTCACAAAAGCGAACAGAATGTTAGGAATCATCAAGAAAAGGATAGATAATAAGACAGAAAATATCATATTGCCTCTATAATAAATCCCTGGTAGCACACACCTTGAATGCTGTGTGCAGATGTGGTTGCCCGATTTCAAAAAAGATATATTGGAATTGGAAAAGGTTCAGAAAAGGGCAACAAAAATGATTAGGGGTATAGAATGGCTTCCGTATGAGGTGAAATTAATAAGACTGGGACTTTTCAGCTTGGAAAAGAGGCGACTAAGGGGGGATATGATAGAGGTCTATAAAATCATGAGTGGTACAGAGAAAGTAAATAAGGATGTGTTATTTACTTCTTCTCATAATACAAGGACAAGGGGCCACCAAATGAAATTAATAGGTAGCAGATTTAAAACAAACAAAAGAAAGTATGCACGGGGGGAAGGGATAGCTCAGTGGTTTGAACATTGACCTGCTAAACCCAGGGTTGTGAGCTCAATCCTTGAGGGGGCCACTTAGGGATCTGGGGCAAAATCAGTACTTGGTCCTGCTAGTGAAAGCAGGGGGCTGGACTCAATGACCTTTCAAGGTCCCTTCCAGTTCTAGGAGATAGGATATCTCCATTAATTTATTTTATTTATTTATAACCTCTGGAACTCCTTGCCAGAGGGTGTTGTGAAGGCCAATACTATACCGGGGTTCAAAAGGGAGCTAGATAGATTCATGGAGGATAGGTTCATCAATGGCTATTAGCCAGGATGGGCAAGAATGATGTCCCTAGCCTCTGTTTGCCAGAAGCTGGGATTGGGTGACAGGGCATGGATCACTTGATGATAACCTGTTTGTTCATTCCCTTTGGGGCACCTGCTATTGGCCACTGTCAGAGGACAGGATACTGGGCTTGATCGTCCTTTGGTCTCACCCTGTATGGCCGTTCTTATGGGGAGGTTAACAACAGAAACGTCAGAATGTATCACCTGACTTTTCAACCAAACACAAGCAAGGATTCTCTTTTTGTATGTAACAATACTTCTCTCTACCTTACAAAAGTATTGTACAGTTGAATTAATGTGAATAAAATGCTTTGAGATGCCCATTTAAAAAATAAACAATGGAAGTACAAATTCTGGGGAAAACTGGAAACAAATATTGAAACTCAGGCTCGCAATTATTAATACGTGAAATGAAAAGATCACATGACTTAAGATAGTGTTTTTCTTATGAAACCCAAACTGTGAATTAAATGCTTGTTACATTTTTTATGAGGTAAGTTACAATATTTTGTAAAGTCTAACTTTTGTGTGGACTGTGTACAGCAAGCTAATTTTGAATACAACTAAAAAAACCCAGCAAAGCATTCCTTTCAGCTTCTTGGAGACTAACGTTTTGCCAATTTATAATTAGTTGCAGATTTTCAATTACTTTCTAGCTAACAAAACAGTTTCATTTGCATTGTTTACTTGCCACTTAACTCAAATTGTACCCAAATTGGTTGTTTTAAAATGTGACACAAATTTTCAGGGCCAAAGCAAATTCCATATATTTTGGTGTAGCCCAGCATCTGTATTTTAGTCTTCAGTGATAAAAGTGTACAGGATTTGGCCAAAACTCAATCAACTCAATCACATAATCTCAAAATGCCTCCTGTGGAATTTGTCAAAAGAAGATTTTTTGGCAACCACATATAAAACTCCAGCGATGTATAATGAAGAACATAATCTCAGAAAATAAGCAAAGTTTGTTTTGTGTACTAATTGAAACTGGTAAACCACTGTAGGCAAGTTTAAATTCAACAGAAGATCAAAGAAACGAACAATCAAAGTATCAGTCACTGCTGCTGTACTTATATATGGTCCATTGCATTTAATTTCATTCCTTATAGTCTTGTGCTGTTTGAGGAAATTACTCAATTCAAGGTGAAAAAATTTAGGGGGTAGTCTGTGATTTGGAGTTATCAAGTACCAGGCAGACCTTAACTAACTTTGTTATATGATTATCCTTTGTGATAATGAACACTGCTATGGGATTCAAAAAGAGGTTGTCTACAGCATTATTCTGTGCAAAGAGATTCCAGTTATGAGGAAGGAGAACTATTTTTGCCCATCGCCAGTTAAAGACAGGTGGCCTCTATCGTCCAGACTTTACCCTGATATTTGAGAAGCATGTTTTAATGATCTGTGCATATTAAGAGCCTGGAACTCCTGGGTCCTAATCTTGGTTCACATGCTGACCCCCTCTGTGACTTTAAACTAGTCACTTCTCTGCTTCTTATCATGTACTCTGGCAATAAACAGATCACAACACTAATCAAATGAGACATACTGCAATACAGACAGAGATTTCTTCTTTGTGGGAAGTAGGAATTAGTTGAAAGAAGTACTTTAGTGAAAGATAAATACAGTACTAGCATAGGTAAATCCAATATTAGGACCCAGTTCTTCACTGATATTTTCCTACTTTGCATAATATGTCCAGGCTACGTAGAACACTGAGTTAATTGCAATGTGACGGTATTTTTGGAAAAGTGCTGGCTCATTTTACTTTTAGGGTATTCTAGATGCGGCAACTTTTATGGCAAAATTAAAATGCAAATTCTAAGACGTGCTGAAGTTTGGAGCTCAACACTCCCTGATCTGGCCTTTTTCTAATAACTGAAGCATCACACCAATATAGGATGTACTGTTACACCTGGCTATGAATGTTGCACAAAATAGGTCTCTTTTTCTTTACATTTTTTTGTTATATTTCTAAAAGAATATGTATTGCATATAAAGCAATGAAAATGTCTTGTCTATGGTCCCAATTACCATAGTTTCTGAGCATTTCTCAATCTTTCACCATGGGAGGGAGTGAAGTGCTTTTATCTCAGTTTTACAGATGGGGAACTAAGGCACAGAGAGACTAGACGACATGCCCAAGGTCACAGAGGAAGTCTGTGGCAGAACAGGGCATTGAATCTAGGCCTTCCAAATCCAAAGCTAGTGCAACAATTACTGGATCATTCTTTGTTCTCTCTGTACACTCAAGTAAGGTATATTTTAAAAATAAACCAATAATCACTCAACCTTGGTATCCTGTCTCCAGCAGTGGAAAGGTCTAGATGGCATAGGATGATAATGCTGAACTGTAGTATATATATATTTTGTAGGGAATATTATCTAATTATATTCTATGCACAATAGCCATTTAATTATATATATAAATGAAGCCTGGCTACTAGTCCTACCTACTCCAAACACCCCATTATTGTCCCCTTCCTGCAGTAAGAACTGTCCATGTAAGCTTACTTTAAACTTTGTCTTTAAATCAGTTTTAAAATCATGACAAGCCTTAACATCCCGCCCCATTGTTAGCAAGATTCCTTAATTCCCTCCTTTAAAGGACTTTATCCAACACCTTTTGAAAGTTTAAATAAATGACATCCACTGCCTCTCCTTTATCCATTATTTGTTAATTATTTCAAAGAATTCTGACAGGTTACAGAAACCCGCATTGGTTTGTCCTCATCTTATTATCCTCATATAGGTGCTTTATAACGCGATCTTTAATCATCCTCTCAACTATTTTTCTTTATACTGCGGGTGCCTCCCCATCCATAATTCCAGGGGTCACCCTATCACCTTTTAAAAAAGATGGGAACAGTGTTGACCATCCTCCAGTACAAAAGTTTATTTTTTAAATAATTAAAAAATACAGACATGTTAGTATCTCAGCTACTGACCACGATGATCCACACATTTATGACCTCAAAGCTTGATTATTGCAACTCATTATACCTAGGAAAGAGGCTGTCAAAAACTGGAAAAGATTCAGTCACTACAGTTCTTACCACACAGTGATGTGCTCACAACAATTTCTCTTGCTAATAACTGTACCAGTGCTAGCTGCCGTTTGAAGAGTCCGAGTCAAGTTCTCTGTCCTGACGTTCAAAACTCTCTAAGGGATTGACCGAAGCTACTCAATGGGCCATCTCTCATGTCACCGCAATCTCCCAGAGGAGCTACCTTCCACTGGATCAATCAGCCACAAGGGTGAGGTTTGTCAGCTCAAGAGACAGAGCTATCTCACCAGCTGGGCCAAGAATGGAATTCAATTCTGCAAGATGTTAGAATGATGACAAAACCTTGCCACCTTCAGAACAAAGAGAAAAATAATAATTAGTAATATATATTAGTAATTAATATAACGCTATCCAATTGCTAAAGGTTGAGGAAGGGAGAGAAACATATTCTTATTTTAACTTTAAAACTTGTAAGGCATACAGATACCAGGCAGTCACCTCAGGGAAATATTTCCTCTGTTTTTTACACACAAACTCTCTCTCTCTCTCTCTGGGTTTATTTAGGAAGCATTATTAACAGGCTTATAAATCCTTGCCATGTAAATATCAGAAATAAACTAATACAATTCCTCTGTTAGAAGGCTATAAAGTAAAACACTAAAGCATTCTTGCTGAAAAGCAGGAGAGGGCCCATTACAGACACCATCACCCCTCATGTAGAATGACCTTCGTGAGGTGTTTTGCTACCACATTCCACAATAGCTTTTCTACAGCAGAAGTTTCCAAAGGGAGCCTCAAGCGGAGCATGGAAAACAGAAAGCTAATTGTTCTAGAAATATTGCAAACTTATTAAGTAGGCCACTGGGATCATATTTTTGCCATCAACATGTTGCATCATTTATCAGAAAGTTTTGTAATTTTACATAATTAAGTCTCAAAATGTAAATTTTAAGCACAGTTACTGCATAATCTTCAAGTTGATGCTATTTTAATTACACTGAAAAATATATTTGGGAAGGGGCCCTGTATTTTATTATATTTACTTCTGTCAAATAACTTTTAATTGTGTGACAAGGTGCCTGAGCAAGGCATTGTTTTTTTTGCCATTTTTAAACAGCTTATGCCACTCGAAAAGGATTACTCCCTTTGTAAATTGCTGTTTCAACTGAAGGGTACCAATTAATTAAGCCATTTACATAATACTGTCTTGGATCAGCTACCTACAAAGATAAAGGCTGAAATCTAGCTTCTAAATGAACAAATAAAGTTTTAAGAATAAATATATGTTGGTAATTATCTGTAATAATACGAATTAGGAAATGTGGCTGATAAATTGAATGCGCCAGCAATTAAAAGTAAATTCTCATCAACCAAAATTAATAGGGAAGTCTATCCAAAAATTTATTGCTTTCATTTATCTTTCGTTTACTGTCACCTTATGTGCCTTCGTATCATTTGATGTCTCGCATTGTTACCTGACGTGATGTGATGGAAGGCATAAAGTGTCTAGATTTCAAAGGACATGCTTATTTTGGGTTGGATTTACTTTTTCAGTTTGGAAATAAATCCTAGAACTGACACATACATAGTCATTATATACCCAGCATGGAACTAACAGTAACATTATTTACCAGGAAAAACCTGGGGTTCTTTAATGCACACATTCAAAACTATATTGTCTATTTAACTAACTATATGTGATTGATTGGAGTTTGCGGTTACACAGGCTATAACACGTAAAATAAAACGATTAAGTCTTTAGTTTTAACAGATTCAGCAGGAAAAACACAGCTTCCAGCAAATGTTGATATGTCTAGCATTTCGCTACAATCTCTGTTCCTTGGCGGATGAATTGGTGCAAGCCCCTTATTATGATGGAGCAGCACATTTATGCTGGAGGTTTGCACTACCGTAGTTACAGACCCAAGCCTATGCAAAATATGTGTGCCGTTCAACCTCCAGCTCAGAAAGTGGCTTCTCAGCATCCACTTGTGAGATACTACAGCTGATTAATGGCCCGACCCTACCAAAACTTCCACTGAAGTGAATGGAAGGTGGGTGTGTGCGCGCGCGCCCCTGCACAGTGACTGTAGGATAACTCTGCTTTATAGCCTACATGTTTTTTTTCTTCTTAACCACACTAAATATAGTGCTCTATCACCAGCTAATAGAAGGGGACAAGTTTCCTTCAATATATCCCAACCATCATTTCTCACCCTACATAAACAAACTTGTAATTTTAAAATTTAATCTACAGAGATAAATATTAAACAATTTTATCTGAGTCTGGGGGGTTCAGCATCTACAAAAGTAATGGGGTTATGTATTAAACACATTATGCTTATATTTGTCAAACCAAATCACTAAGCTCTGTTCCTGAAAACACTTAATTTTGAGTAGTTGATTCTATGGGACTAGTCATATGCTTAAAGTTGTGCACATGTGCAAGTGGTTGTAGGATCAAGGCCTAAATCAACAGCTATCGAGATTTCACTTTGGAGTGCTACACCAGATAGTTAAACTGCATTTAATCTAGACAACTTGCATTCTCCATTTGGAGGCAAAATTGAGAGTGAAATCTCTTTAGGACAGGGACTGTGCCTTTTTCTGAGTTTGACACAGAGCCCACCACTTGGTGGCTGCTACCAGAAACATAGAATGTTTGGAAAATATTAATTTAATACTCTGTTCTCGGCCTGCTCCTCAGCTAAGGTACTGCTTATTACATTTTTATAAAAAATACTGAACTGCATTTTACCCAGGTGTTTTTTTTCCCTAAATCAAATCTTTATTTTGTTTCAACTCTACTGTGAATCTGTTATTATATACATTTCTAGTGCACAACTGAGTTACTGTCATTTGACTTGAACTGTCTTGTTGTACTGTGGTGAGGTATCTCACAGGGGCTCTCCAGCTGGAGCAGTGAGCTTCAGAACCTGGTCACCTAGACCTCTCACAGACATATGGGATCTCTCGTCAGGAGGAAATACTTAGAGGCAGCTGCAAATAATGGCATCAAGCCTGGGATAGGCTGAGTGGAATGTGGAGCGGGGGCTGGGGGAAAGAAGACGAAGGTGCAGGCTGTGATAATTAGGGAGGAGAGCTGGTGTTATAATAGACTGAGAAGAGATGAGCTGCCAACATCAACAGGTCACATGTCAAAACAGCTCAATGCATTAGTCAGTTAACAGGAAGTGATAATACAGACCCGCTGGCTTTGTGTCAACTCTCATACTAAATCACTTTCAGGAGCTTTCAGGTACCTGTTTTAGTGACTCCCTCAGCTCCAGTCTAAATATATTGCAAGGTAAATGTGACAATCAAAACAGGGTCTCTCTCGCCTTATTTTTAAATGTATATTTCAAGGAAACACCACAATAAGGAGATAGCAACACATGCTGTTGGACTACCATCATAAGCAAAATTTGCAGGAAATAGCATATGATTTTATATATATATACACACACACACACACGTATATGTGCATGAAAGAGAGCATGTTTAACTCATTCAATAGTTCATTATATACAGAATTAAACAGAAAATGCCCGTTTACAATTTTTAAATCTGCTCCCTGCCCACTAGAATAAAATTGCTGGTAAATTATAAAATGAAAAATCTGCACAATCTGACATTATAAAGACCCCTTAGCAAAAAAGTGGTTTTCTTTTGTGTTTTTTTTTTTTCAAAGTAATGTTTCAGGGAGTCCTTTTGCATTTTAAAATGTTTAAGTATTGCTCCTTCTTTAAGCATATGAGAGGACAAGAGTCTGTTCTGTTTTGTAGGTTTATCAGTCTACTTTCTTGAGAAGACAAAAAGTCTATCAGTCCCCACCCATCATGTAGCCTCTCTCTGCCTGCATACTGAAAGCACAGCACTTACATTAGGTGGCACTCTTCCCCACAACTCATCATAGGGCAGATGTTCTCAACCGTGTCTTAGAAAGAGGCAGCTAAGCAGGTCCCTTTGCATAACAGAATCCAAAATCACTCATAAGACTAATAAATTTCTACCTCAAGATTCTTATTCTTCATATTGACATGAACAAAATAAAACGATTCTTCAAAAGACACATTTTCACAGTTGAGGTTTTAACCACGTAACTCCCTTTTATATGACCCTGCAACCAAAACCCAGCAGCTTTGCTGTGTACATTTAAGGCTCAGTTTTGAGACTGGGTGCATCTGTCTGGAGCCCACCCGGCAGCCTGCCACAGGATAGAATTTCAGATTGGAAGGAAGCATCCACTTTACAGTCACTGAGTCAATATTAAGATGCATCTGCTGAGTTACCATGAAAGGAAAACATTAGCTCCGAATGAAGAGTTGTGAGAAAACCCTCCTAACTCACGTCTACTGTTTTCTATTCTCTGTGAAGTAAGAGCTCTTTGTGTATGCACTTGAGACTATGTCCCCATCACCTCCTCAAGTGAATGGAATGCGGGTGAAAGCTTCCTGACTGGCAGACCTGAAAGCTGACATCTCCCTGTATGAACAGAACCCATCTATAGTGGCAGCTGCAAGCTCAGAAGCTGTTCCACTGATGATTCCTCCAGTCCATTTTCAAGAAATATCTCTACAAGTGAGAGTAGTTCAGTCTCCAGACCTAGTCTGCCCTACATAACCAGTGTCTCACCCGGTCTGCTAAGAACTAGACTGAGACCACCAACTCAACCTACCAAACAGCAATGATTTCAAGCTGTTACCATTCCTAGTCTGATCTGAATTATTGACCTGGAGATGAAAGGTTATGTATCCCACTACCAATCTCTTGAGCTATCCCTTGGTTGTAAAAGGGACTACAAAAGTTACTGAGGATCTTAGAAACATCATAGATTAGGTAGCTGTAGATAGATATTAGCAGCGAGTTTATGAATTTCAGAGCTTTCAGACAAAGGGATAGCTTCTTTTAGAAGCTACATATGGAAGAAAGCAGCAAGTTCTGTGCCTTCCTTTCTGAAAATGTTTTTACTTCAAGAACAGAATAAACAATCAAACAATTAAAAGTTATGTAGATTCTTGTTTTTTTCACCAGGCTACTAGACAGCTTTATTCTCACTGATTCCTTTGGTGATTGTAGTTTTATAGTCCTTAATATGGGAATTTCATACAGATGTCAAAGATAAAATAAGACCAATATCGCACAGAATGTGGTGGAGATAGATATGATGCATTTATGGTCAAGACTAAGATAAACCATGTTTTGAGAACTTAAAAACAGCCCTGTCTTTAAACAATTATTTCTTCTACTTTCACCTCACTTGCAAGCATCCACCTCTCCATGTGAAATTCTCAAATTTGAAAGCCTGACATCCAACTGACTAGGACCGCAAGAGCTTTTCTTCTGCAAAATGTACAATCATTTCTCACAAGCTGACAGTGTGTGATTTGTTATCTTAGACATAAAGTATACAAAAAGCTTTAGAAATTCCCCATACAGGACCATCTGTTTAGTGTTACCCCATTTATTCCCCTCTTTTTCCACAAAATGCTTGAACCAGAAGTATATGAAACACCAATAACAAGTAGAATGTTCAACAAATGTTAATGACTGCTTAGAACTCATCACATCTTTCATTCTAAATTCCTCAGGGAAGCAATTTGTGTATCTTCAGAAATATACACTATTAGATTTTCTCACCGGCCTGCAGAAATGATATTTTCTTTTTCAGTAATTTACATTTATTCAAATATGGTGAATACAGATGGTAACAGATGGGATTCCTTTCCCCCATTTTCTCTGGCTCTACTTAAGCCCCATGATGGGACTGCACCGCTGTAAACCAATGCATTGAAGAGGGGAGATATATGCTGGCTTTGGAGAAGCTGATGCCTGGGTGTTGAAGCCCTGACACAGGTGCGTGTTATTTTCTTAGGCTCAGATGCTGTGGTGACAAGCATGGTATGAATGTGTAGATGCATTACGTAGGATTCATAGGCTACATGACTTCACAGAGCCAATGGCTGAAGCCTGCATATAGGGGGTGCAGAGCAGTGCCAGCCACTGTTCCAGAAGATCTGCAGTACATGTGTGAAGGCCACTCCACTTCAGTGCCAACACTGAAGAGGGTTATTCAGGCCCTGTGAAGAAGCAGTCTGTCACCCATTGTTTCTTTCTTTAAAGAATCGCTACACACATTTTTAAAAATAGTAATCTTTACAACTGAAGCTAGTATCATAACCATTTTAAAAATGGTAAATTAAGTCATAGGGAGTCTAAGAGACTTGTCCAAGGTCACATTCTGAGCTGGGGCAGACCCCGGGAGGGAAACTCAGGGCAGGTCTTCACCACCCACTGGATTGGCGGGTAGTGATCAATCTATCGGGGGTCAATTTATCGCGTCTAGTATAGATGCGATAAAATCGATCCCCAATTGTGCTCCCCGTCGACTCTGGAACTCCAGCTTGCGAGAGACGGAAGCGGAGTTGACGGGGGAGCGGCAGTGGTTGACTCGCCGCTGTCCTCACGGCCAGGTAAACCGATCTAAGATGAGCCGACTTCAGCTATGCTATTCGCGTAGCTGAAGTTGTGTATCTTCGGTCGACCCCCTGGCTAGTGTAGACCTGGGCTCAGAATCCTGACTCAACGTCTGGCTTAATGGCTAACAACCCCATTTCCCCCTTTTCAGTTCTCTAGAGACCCTCCATTGTGGTGCCCCTCCATTCTGACCAGAAAGGGGTAGATACAACTCTCACCAGAGCATGATGTTGCTTTGTGTATCAGCCAAAACCTGGGAGTGAAGGATTGCTGAAGAGTAAATAAGGTGTTCTCTCATTGTATGATTTGAGAGCATTGTTACCTCCAGAGTGTTCCCAAGGCCCAGTGAGTCAATGAATGGGGCAGGCCTTTTGTGACATCATAATATACTGAATAAAACACATTTTAGATGAACTCATTCAAATGTATATAACAACAACAATAAAGATATAATAAATAAATAATAATAAAGATATATAACATGCATCCATTGGGAAAATATATACTAGCAGCATGTTTAATTCAATATGGCAATAAATATTTTGTAAACTGTTTTCATATTTGCAACCAACCAAAGAAGTATTAGATTCGAAAACCCAACAATAACGCCTTACTGAAGCAACGCATCCTTTTGCAACAACATAGATGTTAAACAACTAACGTAAAATAGGAACCGGATGATGTGTGGCTTGGGAAAGTTTAAGAAACTGAGTCTCTGTTTATGTCGTCTCAGGCTCATCCTTTCACATGCTATCATAAATTAAAGAGCTATAATGAACTCTGTCATGAATGGGGATTTGGTCTAAAGCAACAATACTACCATTTGATATGAGAATAATCTATTGGGACCTATAATACCAGCTTGTCAGCTATTTTAAATCAACTGACCACAACTAGCAAACAACTATTAACATGGTGACTGCATGGGGATACAAAAATACACAGTGTCTGCACTGGTGAACCACAAAGTATTTCTAAAAGAAAAAGGAAAAAAGAAAGTTGCCCCCCCCCACTCCCAAATTGGTTGCTAAGACAATGAACCTATTCAGTATTTACAATCTTTTGTGCCTTTTTATAGAAATATTCCACCAATTTACAATTTATAGCTGGTGGTTGACCATATAATTCGTGTGCTAAACAGATCAAAATGTTCACAATTGGGCTAACTGTTACATTAAAGCAGTGATTAGAGCACCCTGTATCTATAACATCAGAATCTTCTTTCACCTTTGAAAACAGATTATAAAACCTTCTTAAGTATATGCTATAATAAAGCCATGCTGGCAAAGATTGTTTACTGTTCACTTCTTAATTCAGCAGTGGCAACTCCTATCCTCTCTGTTTCTCTCTTTATAAGCTGGCACAGACACATCTTTCCTTTTGCGTGGAAGGCAGAAACTGCAGAATTAAGGGAGGTGACCTTTGTAGTAGCTCTATGAAGAGCAGTTGGAAGAGGCTCCGTGAGCAGTGGTGCAGTTTGTGGCCTTTCTCAGAGAAAGGCAGGCCACCACACTGGTCTCCAGTGGCACAGAGAGCGGAAGTTCTGAGGTCAAGCTAAACCCCAGGTCTCCCACACTGCACAGCAACATGTTGCTATTGCACTAATAGGTAAGTTCAAATTATTTTATTGCTGCCTTTGACTCAACAACAGATAACTGAAATACGGAGATAATAATTTAACCTCCCAAATATGGCATGTTATAAGGTTTTTAATATTTTTCCAGTATATAATTCTCTGAGGACAGACACATGTTTTCTTTAAAAAGAATCCCATAGCACAGTGGTTCTCAAACTGGGGTCTGTGGAACCCCAGGGGTCCATGAGGGTACTCCAGGGGTCCACAAGTCATGTCCGGGAACACCGCCCTGCTGAGCCACCCCTCCCAGTGCCTCCTGCATGCTGCGAATCAGCTGTTTAGTGGTGTGCAGGAGGCACTGGGAGAGAGGAGAAGGAGTGGGGACGTGGCGTGCTCGGGTAGGGGGTAGAAAGAGGTGGGGAAGAGGAGGGGCAGGGGTGGAGCGGGGGTGTGAAGAGGTGAGGCGGGAGTGCGGTCTTGGGGGAAGGGGTGGAGTGGGGACAGGGCTTGGGGCTGAGTGAGAGTTGAGCACCCCTGGGGAAAATTTGAAACCAGCTTGGGGATCCGTGAAAAATTTTAAATCAAAATGCGGGTCCCTTGGGTTGCTAAAGTTTGAGAACCGCTGCCTTAGCACGTACCATTGGAAAAACACTTTAGGATTTACCATCTCCCTTTTCAGAACTGAATGAGGAAAACTGTACAATGTGCGGATATAAAGCAACACATTTTAATACAGCAAGACATTTCCAAAGTATTCTGGGCAAACTGTAAATAATTAGTTCTAATTTAACAAAGCAGCGGATACATTTTCACAATAATGTATCAACAAAGTTATTTTCAACACAATATAATACAAAATAAAAGGTGCAGGATTATCTTTATAATTAGCAAAGTGTAGTTTTACTCCAATTTTCTTATAATAAAATAAACGAGAGAAGTATTTTCACTTAGATCATTTAAAAAACAAACAAAAACCGATCACTTCTGGGTATTGACCTGGCCTCGACAAGTTTAGCCTGAAGTTTGTAAGTTTCAGAACGTTACCCAGTGACTGAAAACAGCTCATTCAAATGGGGATGCTTAGGCAGCGTTAGCTATAATGGCAGCTCATGTTTCTGCTATAATAAATAAAAAATAAAAAGTTTGGGAAAAATTGAAGAATTTTTTGACACCATGTTACACTGTCTCCTGAGCTGAGGGCCATTTTTATTGGGCATTTACAAAGCCAAAACTAGAGAACAGACTTTTTTTTTTTTCTTAGAAATGCTCAATGGGACACATGAGCTGTGAACCCAAACTACACTGACTCAATAGCGGTATATAGCTAAAAGAAGAGGTGCATATGCTCTTTTGTATGGATGAGAAAGTATACCGTGACTCTCACTTGGAAGCCCAGGGACTCCCAATTTTCCTTCGCACCTTTTGCTTGGACAAACATTCTTCCTGCCAAAGGCTATGACTTCCTTTGGATCTCATCAACCTCCTTTCTCAACTGGCCAAACAAATTGGTACTTAACAATGCAAGGGAAAGTGCCCTCTTTCCAGGTGCTGACTTCAATCTCCACAGCATGCCCAATCCCAGCTCATGTTGGCCTGGGAGTGAAGGAGAACAAATTAGATATGAATTTGCAACGTGATACAGCACAAAAGTTAGACATGACTTTGGGCTGCATACTCAGGGACTCGCATCATGGTAGTGAGATGCCCTCCACATGATCTTGCCAGGGCCACACCAGGAATATTGTAGTTCATTTCAGGGCCCTGGTTATGGGCAATAGAAAGTTGCATATAAATTAGAGGGGATGAAGACAATAGAAACAAACATAATTAAGGACTGATTTGTAAGCAAATGTCAGATTACATATATATATATATAATGCACCTTTGCTGAAAGACAACTAAGGATGACATGATAACTGTATACAAGTATTTGACAGGTGTACACACCCTGAAGAAACAGGAATTGTACAAGCTGGTAAAACAGAGGTATAATTAGGAGCAATGGGATGAAATGAAGAAAACTTTACATTGTGAAAAAATATTGAATTTGGATATGGCACTTCCTACACTGACAGCACTTAGCATACATACAAAAAAATATCTATTTGATCATGGAAGAGTCTCCCAAGACAAGGAGCTGGAAGCCCCCTATTTTGGGACATTTAAAATAGAGCTAGACTAATCTTGATAGACAAGATGGTTTAATAGCTTTTTTCCCATATTTGTTGTTTTTAATTGTATGATTAAGATTGTTTCTTGAATGATCCATTTGCTTGTGCTATCGTTACACTGGCACAGAGATGTGAGTACATGGTAGAACAGTGGGAACTTACTAAATAATTATACACAATGAAATCTGTGCCAGCCACTCAGGTTACTGGATATATGACCCACATTTACAGATGAGTGACACACATGCAAATGTGGTCAGATAAATATTACCTCAGTAGAGTGACAGTTGTACAGTGCACTAGTATCTACTTACCCATCTATTTATATAATTCCATCACCACAGTATTTGGGTGCCACATAGACATTTAAAAACAAACAACAACATAAGCTTTCTCTCCATCTCACCATTCCCCTCCCCTCCCTAATCTCTCCTTCCGGCTCTTCCCAGTCTGTAGGAGAAATAACAGAGCAGTGTAGCTGAACTCTGACTGGCTTCATGGACAGACAAGTATACTATTTAGTTAACCAGAAATAATCTTAATGAAGCTAGAGTTCATTTTAAAAATACTGTATTTTATGGATGAGCTGTTATTTATCATGTTTTAACCACTAACAATGTGTGTGGTGCTGTACAAGACAGACTCATGTGCTTTTTGACTACCTCAACCATATAAAGGTATAAAGCTTCCTGAAAGGTACTGAGCATCTGTCTTAGTCAAAATACAGTGACCAACTACTCAATTAAAACATCCATCTGAAATCTAGACACGTCATTTAGTACAATAGAAATGAAGTTATTGTAATAGAACTTTGCCACAAAACCAATATTTGCCCTTCAAAAGTAAACCTTCCCCTTAGCGTTTGTCTAATATCAGACTATTATCCTGGGACAACATTCAAGTTAGCCCTTAACTAAAATTCCTACTAAGAAAAAGTGGATTGTTTTTTTTTTAAACAAATGCAAGAAATCCCACAGAAGCTGCAGGGTAATGTTTCTCATTAACCAGAACATACATTTTCAGAAGTAAAACTGCATGCTTTTTTCTGACAATAATTAACAAAGTATTGTATATCATTTAAAAAAAAATTTACTCCCTAGATAATGACTTTACCATTTCTTTACACTGATGAATATTGCCAACCTGTTTGTTTTTTGTTAGGAACAAAGAGAGAAGCCCAAAGCCCATTGCTGCTAGCCATATTTTCAGGCCCTCTCTTCTATGTCGTTTTGAACTATAATAAGAAAGAAAATCTTTTTTTAAACGTAATATAGAAAAATTAGCATGACCAAAACAGTTTCAAACCTCCTTCTTCAAATGAAAGTACAAAATGAATTTGAAATTGCAACTGAAGTAACATTTGTCTTAGTAAACAGCAATTTGTACTGATAAGTTTATTTATACAATCGCTAAACACAAAATTTGTGCATCTGTATTATTCTACATGATGGATCCAAAATTCAAGAAAAGTAAAATTGAATAAACAAGAGTATCTGTAGATTTAAAAATGGGGTTCTTTTATTACTCCACCTAACACTAAATCAGCACAATAAAATTACCATGTTAAGAAAGTCGTACAAAGTTTGAATGAGCAAGTGTGCTTCATTACAAAAGATAAAAGTTTCTCCTTCCTTGCAGTGAATACAGGTAATTTCAGAAGCAGCGGCTCATAATTATTCACCGTTGAAAAGCTTAAAAAAGGTCCATATTGAAATCAGTGACCTCCAGTTTCCCTTATGAATGAATGGAGGCAAAAATTCTCATTTTGCTGGAATGTTGGTTGATAACAGAGTTAGGCAAAACATGCATTTCTTCATTACAGTATGGTCTACGGGTTCATTTAAATAACAATATCCAGCATAAAAGTCACAAAAGAATTATCTAGCAATTTCAATATGCTGAAATGCATTATTAGCGCTAACAATAAGCACAGAGTAAATAAATGAATGTCTTTTATTCGCAGTATTATTTCCGATTATTTAGCTTTATGCATATCAAACTTTATATTCAACACCTTGGTCAAGAGTATTTGCTTGGATAACTTTTGAACTGGAACAGACATTTAAAATGTCTCTCCAGGTTTTTTCCTCTCCCCAGAAGAAATCAACACACATTGCCCAATCCAGAAAAGCTATCTGTTTCTTCTACAAGACATTTTAAAGCACCATTTTCATTATTTTCATGCAAAAATCCAATCAAATTAGATTTTTCATTAATGATATCAACCCTGTCACAAGATTGAACTACATAAGCAACATGAAGAGGCTTCTTCGACCCACAAATTTCAGCGAGTTGGGAGAAAAGACAAACTACATCTTAGTGTATAAATTATACAGTAGCAAGTATGGAATCTAAAATCATCACCTCTTTGGAGAGCCTTATATGATTAAATGAAATCACGAGATAAATCCTAGGAACATGTGTAAAGTATAAAATCTCTGGGTTTAATACATTGTCCAAAGGCACATTACGATTGTGTGTGCTGTGTATCAGTTTTAGAAGGCATTCACAACAGATAGTGTAATGCCTTCAAAGAAAGCTCAGAAAGCAGAAGTTGTACTAGTTATGCATTACAGAGGTTTTGCTGTGTTTAATTTGAATGAGCGCTCTTATTTCTTGTACAGATTTCAGAATGTATTGGTTGATTACAGGATGACCATGAGCTGCCAAAGTGATGCGGCCGTGAAAAAGGCTAATGCAATCCAAGGATGCATCAGGCGAGGTATTTCCAGTAGAGATAGGGAAGTGTTAGTATCATTATACAAAGCACTGGTGAGACCTCATCTGGAATACTGTGTGCAATTCTAGTCCCCCATGTTTAAGAAAGATGAATTCAAACTGGAACAAGTGCAGAGAAGGGCTACTAGGGTGATCAGAGGAATGGAAAACCTACCTTATGAGAGGAGAATAAAAGAGCTTGGCTTGTTTAGCCTAACCAAAAGAAGGCTGAGGGGAGATATGATTGCTCTCTATAAATACATTAGAAAGATAACTTGAATAACTCCTCCGCGTCCCTGGTATTTAAGTGCCAATGTTGATACAAGAACAAATGGATATGAACTGGCCATCAATAAGTTTAGGCTTGAAATTAGATGAAGGTTTCTAACTATCAGAGAAGTGAAGTTCTGGAACAGCCTTCCAAGGGGAGCAGTGGCAGAAAAAACCCAACTGGCTTCAAGATTGAGCTTGATACGTTTATGGAGGGGATGGTATGATAAGACTGCCTACCATGGCAGGTAGATGATCTGTGACTGCTAGTAGCAAATATCTCCAACAGTCAGTGACGGGATGTTAGATGGGGTGGGATCTGAGCTACTACAGAGTATTCTTTCCCACATGCTCAAGATCAGACTGCTCACCATATGCGTGCTAGGCATTGTCAGGAAGGAATTTTTCCCCAGGTCAGAATTGCAAAGACCACAGGGCTTTTTTAGCCTTCCTCTGCAGCAAAGGGTATGGGTCACTTGCAGGTTTAAAATAGTATAAATGGTGGATTCTCTGAAACTTGAAGTCTTTAAATTATGATTTGAGGACTTCAGTAACTCAGCCAGTGGTTATGGGTCTATTATGGGAGTGGGTGGATGAGGTTCTATGGCCTGCAATGTGCAGGAGGTCAGTTTAGCTGATTATGATGGTCCATTCTGGCCTTAAAAAACTCTGAGAAGAAGGATGGTCTTGTGATTAAGGCACGGGACTCAGACTCAGGAGGCAAAAGTTCAATTCCCAGGTCTGTTACAGACTTCCTGTATTACCCAGGGCAAGTTATTTAATCTCTCTGTGCCTCAGTTGTGTAAAATAGAGATAATGCTACTACTTTCTCAGTCTTCTCTACACAGATGATAAACTCCTGTGGGTAGAGACTGCCTCTTACCACGTGTTTGTACAATGCCTAGCACAAAGAGGCCCCAATCTCAGCTGGGGACTCAAAGTGCTATTAAATATAAAATCTGACCATATTTCTTGGTGGCCGGCCGAGTGCCTGGAGTCAAGTTACAAAGATTAACTTAAAGAAAGAAAAAAAGGGGACCCATAACTTTTCATCCACAATAGAATTAGCAGCATCACGTATATGGAACAAAATATACAGGGATTTTTACTAGGCGGTATCATGCAGTTACTACAGAGGAGTTTCTTTATCTGTTAATCTAATTTCAGGGAGATTGTCTGGAATCTTCTGTGCTCAGTAAAGCCCTTAATTATTAAGAGAACCTACACAAAACTGCTTAAGACCAAAACAATGAACAAGCATAATGATTTAACTATCTTTGCTTTCATAATTGGCAAATTTCAAATGACTAATAGAGAAGCCTGTAACTCAAAACTAATGGAACAGAAGTACTACATTGTTTTAATTTTATAGTTCTGTGCCGTCAGCAGCCGTAGGCTAAAAGGTTACGTGTGTCTGGAAGTAACTGTAAAAGTACTTGTAAATATTAGTCATCTGCTGCAAGGAGTAAATGAATAGTATTCTATGCCCTTTCTACCTGAAATGCAATATGGCACTTTCAAATGCTGATGCTAAACACAGACCAATAATGTGTTTCCGTAGCATTCGGGATTCTATACATGTGTGATCTTGCCCTTCGTTTTATAGCCATTTAGGTACAAATGTGATCTCACTTTCAGATCTATAGCCAAATATGATAGAACAGATAAAGAGGAGATGCATCAACCTGTGAGACAGGTATAATGATATGCCATGCTCTAAATACTGGGCCATTTCCCTCCCCCCCAGCTGCTGGGTGGCAAAGATTGCACATTAACAGTGGAAATCATACTGCAGTTATCCAAAAATGTGAAGAGGAAAAGGAGTCCAAGTAGCAGCAGAGCATCTCCAGAGCCAAAGAAAGCCACTCCTGCAGGAATCATCACATGGTCTGGGCTCATTTCCCGGGTGGCCATGATCTGGTACATTGTATTTTACCTATTCCCCATCATCAAAATTACAAAGATTGCTTGAGACTTTGGCAGATTTTTTTTTTTTTTTAAATCGGGCTGTTCAAACTGCTAGTACTCTCAAACTAGAGCCACTGTCCCACTATTAAAAACCCTCACTCCTAATATCGTAGGGGTTGGACTAAAATATTAGAATAGTGGCTTCATTAGTTATTAACTGCAGTTCTCTGGATTATTACATTTTACAGGTTAAAATACTTCTTGAATTCATTAGCCAAAATAGCAGAATTGACTGATGTTTCACCGGAGAAATATGATACCGTTACGAACACAACAAATGTGACCAGAAAGATTTAATTTGTGTGGCTAATGCAAGAAAGAGATGATTCACTGTCCGAAAAATTACGACATATTCCAATATGGCAAACTTATTCAGGAGGGGGTAATTGTTAGTCCAATAGATCAAGGGGAAAACACAGAAGAAGAATTTGTCATAGGTGATGGCTACAAAGAAATTGAAAATGGACAAGCTTTCAGGAGCTCAATTGCTTATGTAAAAAAAAAGGATTTCAGTACAGACAGTGGTTTTCTAACACATTGTTGCTCATCAGGGATTTTATTTTCGAGGGCATGCCCGAAAAGCTCACAGTTTTCAAAAATTCACCATGTGGCCAACCACCAAAGCTTATCGGCCCTTAGATGCTGCTGCATTTCTGATTACTCAGTAGCAAGCAAGCGGTTTACATTTTTGATACTGGCTGTTGCCAGTTTAGCAATAGGAGGCATTCAGCTAGTGGTTAATTAAGCATCCCCTGCCACCAGAGCAACAAGAGAGCATCAGCAAGGAGCCAGTGGAGTCTGCCCCACACCTCTGCTGTAGTTAAATATTTCTGTGGAAAAATGAGTGTAGACACTGAATGAAACACTGTGGTGGAATGCGCATGGAAGATGGTGATGATGAACACAAACTCTCTGGGGAAGAAACAAATTCTAATGACTTTCCTTTTAATTCTTTGGAAACATTATTAAAATGTTCACAAAATGATCAATTTTCACTAAAGCTCTGTCTATCCCCAAAAAACGATACAAGAAAAAACAACAACCAATGACGACGACTTGTAATAGCTCCCCAACCCCTGAAATTACCACTGCAACATGCCATATAGCGCTGGTGATGTTGTTCTGCTGGCACTAATTAAAAAAAACAAAAGAATCCGTACTATTCTGTGGTCATGATCAGTTTCTCTGCATTTTGTACATACTTTGATTTTGATACTTGGCTTCAACAAAGGAGCACACAGGAGTACAAACTGGTGAGTGAGCATGCAAAGATAGCTTTAAGCTACCCTGGTCTTGTGCCAGCTTTGAACTGGTCTGATGCCCTGTCATGAATTAGAGCGGCATGATAGTTACTCTAAACTATAAAAAGCGACAGAGTCCTGTGGCACCTTATAGACTAACAGACGTATTGGAGCATAAACGTCCATTGGTATTCACCCACGAAAGCTTATGCTCCAATACGTCTGTTAGTCTATAAGGTGCCACAGGACTCTGTCTCTTTTTATAGATCCAGACTAACACGGCTACCCCTCTGATACTTGACTCTAAACTATGCCAGCTGCCAATGGTCCTAAAAGTCTGAGAAGGCACAGGGAGATTGCCAGGTTGCAAGGAAGTCCTGTGTTGCCTCTTTTACCTAAACATATCCCATAAGCCACCTATAGGGAGGAGGGATTAAGTAGGAACTGTTATGCCATCTCTATGTAACATAACAATCCCCCTACATATGGTTATCCTGCTATGTAATGAGTAATACAGAAGTTATTCATACTTTACAGATGAGGAAACTGACATACAGAGAAAGTAAGTCACAGAGCTGGGAATCAGTGGCAAGGCTGGGAATAAAAGGCAAGTAGATTTGCTACGTCCAGTCCCATGCTTTAACTACTAGATAGCACCATCAGTTTCTCTGTCTTCATTCTGGGTATAAACAAAAGTAAATTACAAGTAGACCAACAACTACAGTGGTACTTCACAAGGACTGCACTTATCTTTTGTAATAAAACTCATCGGATACCTTCTATGCAGAGACTATGTTACCATTTCAGCATGGCTTGATAGAATTCATAAGCACTATAAAAATATGCTACATTTTCAACACAGAAATTAAGTAAAAATAATTTTTAGAGTGACTTAGATGGTCAAACACCAGAAAATTCACGCTAGGACCACCTCTCTGACATAATTCTCTCCCCCTCCCTAAACAATAAATAAATAAAATAGGCAATAAAAAAAACCCCCTGAAATTGCTCCTGCAGATATGTGACATTTGGCACTGTAGTAACAACTCCTTCAGTCTGTTGAATCAACAAGAATTTGCCCCCTGAAAACATAATATGCTGTCTAACATGCGTATGACGACGAGATATGCAGGAAATCTATGGCGTGAAAATGCTAATGACATTTTTGTTGAAAGTAAATTACTGCGCAAGCCTAAGGGCTGCTATTCTAAATTAAATAACTCATTTGTTTATAAATGACAGAGTCCTATTCAACCAACAATCCCTCATTGTGAAAGTATGTACAAGCCCTTGTTGGGGAACAATTAAATATCACGAATGAAATTAAAATAAAAAGCATCTAAAAATGCAACAGACAAAAATATTGACAAAGTCCTTTTAATAATTTACAAACATAATCAAGATGGTCCCTTCTGGCCTTAAAGTCTATGATGTTGGACTTTGAGTAAAAAGTCCCCTAAAAATCCATGTTTGACGAAGAAAAAATTGTAGACATTAGCAGGGAACCATGTTCCCTATAATTTCCCTGTTCAGATAAAAATTAAAGGGTAGGATAATAAATATATACTGAACTATGATACTGAAATATAAAGATGAAGAACTGCTAATGGTAAAAATAAGGGTTTTGTTACTTTAATAGCTTATAATTATGGGGTAGTGAATGAGTTCCTATGAGGTAACCCTTAGGCTAAGGACTTAGCTTAACTTTGTCTGGCATGAATGTTGTTTTGACAGGTTTCCCTCCCCTCCCTTTGCTTAAATAACGCTACTGCTTTTAGGAGCAAGGTGATGTTTCATGGAATATGTTATATTGGAAGACTTTAAGTAAAAGCAAAAGTGAATCAGTATAATAAATACACAAACTTGTAATGTTAAAAGTCTATTCTACTGAGAAAAATAAGGGCAAGATGACATGCATACATGACATGAAAACAGCGAAAGTGTAAACTGAACCTTGCGCATGCATACCATTATGGGTTACATAAAACACATACTTAATGTTGATTGGATAAAAGTGAATGATTCTGTAATTTGAAAATGTATAAGAGTCCAAGTGAAATACTGAACCCAGAAACTAAAGAACAAAGTGAAGGATCAGACCAGGGATCAGAGGCAGTGATTACCATCATGAAGTACAGGAGAACTTCCTGGTACCCCAGAAGGTAGCAACTTGGGCCCCTACCTTATCCATTTTATCTATTTAGCATCTGGCATAAATATATGGTCAGACTCTATAAGTGACAATAATTCTGTCTGAAAATTTCTAAATAAAGGCAAAAATTGATTAACCCTAAATTGGGTGGACTTGTGACTCAGTTTCCCACCTTTTATTTCCAATACTCTTAATTGCAAACCAAAATATATTTTATAAAACGAATAGGTAACATTTCAAAAAAGATTTAATTATTATTTTGGAATTTGAACCAGGTTACTAGATTATAATCAAGTCTTGCTGAAGGTTTGTAAAATATTATGACATGAACGGCTACATAGATTTGGTGCAAAATTCATCCCAGAGTGAATAGGACTTGATTGGTGCATAGGCTTTGGGCTGTGTGTCTGCACAGGGGTGAATTTCACGACCCAGAAAAGTGAGGCAAAAGGCTTGCATGGTGCTCCATCTTTGATGAATAACCTAGAACCATCCACGTACTCACACACTTAGGTAAAAGACAAATTTAACTTAAAATGAACAAATAGATTTTTATACAAATTTTGTGGGGGGAAAAGAAGAATGCACATCTCAGACACACCTAATGTCAAGTTTTAGTCTGAAGAAAATGTTATGGTCAGATGAAAACCGCTTAGTGCACTGAAATATACAAAACATTTACCTAGTTGACATATTTCACAGAATGTGACTTTGTGTAACTTTTGACTTTGTGGAAGCTTTTCAGGTGTTAAAGTATCCCTAGAAATGTTATCTGACTAGAACTAAACACAAGAAAAATAAAGGTTTAAAACTGAAGCCATCCATGAAATTATAAGTGCTTGCTTTTGCTATAGATTGTGGAACTGTATTTTTGATGATGCTAGAACAGTATAGCTAGATGTCTTCAAAGACTGCAGAACAAGTAATAAGTATTTAGATAGTATGCAGCAGCTTAAAAATACCATCATTATGTTAAGAAAACAGATTCTCCTAGAACATTAAAACTGCCCATTAAATGAAAAAAATAATAATAATTGGTACTACTGAGCTGTGACACTTCATAAGCCATAAAGGAAGAAAGCAAATGAGATACAGGTAAACTTAGTTGGAAGCAGAATTTAATTTGTACCATACTATTATCATGATCAACTAGAGTATAAAAACCACAGAAAGATAAATATTAATGATAAAGGTCTAAAATCCAAGAAAGGAAGGAAATTCTGAGTTACGGTTGAAACCTATGTCCTTAGAGTACCTGATTGAGCTTAGGTGTTGCAGAACATTTTCTCTAAGAGCTGTGCAATCTCAACATACAACAGGATGGGCTTAAAGTCAAAGCCTTATCTTTAATTTATGGTTACATTCAGAATATTCACCCACAAATAGAGAGAGAGAAGACAGGGTAGCTCAAATAGTTCTCTACTTTGTTACATCAGTCTTTTGATGAATAAACTGATTTCATGGGCACTCTTCTCTTTTTCAATTGCTAGAGAAAATTCGTTGCTCCCAATCTTCATCAGTCTGATTCGATGGTTCCACGATGGCATGAAGGTGACAGTCCGGTATTATGGTGATCAACTGACAGTTTTGCCAAATGGGAATGTGTTTTGGCACCAACATTCTTTGGTATATTCTTCTCTCTGCTGCTTCATCATGCTTTCTCAGACATCGAGGGTGTACATCGCCATACAAGACCAGATGGAAAACTTAACACAGCACGTCTACGTGCAAAAAGCCAAGTCAAATACCTACTGAAATGAGAACTTCTTTTCACCTATGACACAGTGCTCATTGGACACAGTGAAGAGGAGCTCCAGCAACTTTATGATAGCTTTGCACTAGCTTGTGATGAATTTGGAGTAACTATAAGTCTAAAGACGACAATGATTACGACAAGGTGTGTTGACCGCATCAGAAGTTTTAATAGCTAACACCATGCTTGTAGTTATGCATAAGTTCTCCTATCTAGGCTCCATTGTATCGGATAACTTATCTCTAGATGACAAGTTTAATTCTCACATCAGGAAGGCAGTCACCATATTCAGCCTACTGATCAAGTGCATGTGGTATAGCAGGAAACTGACGCTAGACATCAAGATCTGGGTCTACCAGATGTGTGTTTTGAGCATGCTGCTGTATGTAAGAAAGACCTGGACCACCTACAACAGGCATGAGAGAAGACTACACAACTTCGACATCCGCCGTTGGCGCTGTATTCTAAATATCAAGTGAGAAACCAAAGTTCCTGACATCGAACTACATAAGAAAGCAAAATGGTCAACTCTAATCACTATTCTCAAACACAGACATCTCCACTGGCTTGGTCATCGACACTACATGGATGATAGACACATTCTGAAGAATCTCCTCTATGGAGATCTTGTGGATACTCCAAGGCCATTGGGCCAACCTAGGCTCAGGTTTAAGTACATCTGCAAGAGGGACTTGAAAACGTTCAACATTGACATCACAAGCTGGGAAGATTCAGAGAGTAAAAAGCTACACAGAGGTCTATGCTGAACGAGGGAGTCAAAGAGGATGAACCGAGATGGCTCACAGAGAGGAAAGCGAAGAAAGTGAAAAGGAAAGTGCAAGAGGCCAATAGTGTGTTGGCTTCATCTTTTGACCCTGCGCTTTATGCCTGCATTAGCTGTGGCAAGGACTGAGAATTGGACTTTTCAGCCACTCATGATGCTGCAGCATGACACCTAGCAACCGAACTGCTTTGGTGCTCACACGATTTTCTTTTGAGACGGACTGTTATTCCACTGTGCTCATGTAAATGAGATTGATCATAGTGGAGAATCAGGACCACTGAATTTAAAATCACCATAATTATATATTTATCCTATTATGAAAACCGCATTGCTTTGGAGCAGAGTAAGTTGGAAATAGAACGGGTCACACGCAGCCTGGAGGAGTTGATGTCACAAAATGAGAATCTTTATACTGGCAGGACCCCACATCCAGCCTTACATAGACAGTCTTCCTCGGGTTCATTTGTGCTGGTTCCTACAGCTCTTTAGAAGAGTTGGGGCTGAACTTGGCAGTTTAGTTTACAGTTTTACAATATTTTTATAAGCTTTGACACCACCTAGTACTGATCTTTTCTTAATTTGTTCAGATTTATTTTTGAATGACTTGGTGCCACATGTTACATAGGCAATAATAATGCTTGAATTAGCACAAGGTTTTTCCATGGAATCTCTTTTATAAGCCAGTATTAATTACTATAGTAAAACCAGAATCCTTTTGAAGGTATAGCATACACAGCATCAAAACATTAGAGGTGATTGTTTACATGTTAAAGCTATTAATAAAACACTCCGGTATAAAAAGAAAACAAACAGGTATTAGTCAGAAAAAAAAAATCTAAGTACTAACACTAATATTGTGGAGTGTACATCAGCTGTCTTCATCAACAGAATTTGTTTACACAGAGCTAAGTTATTCCATGTACACAAACAGACTCCCATGTAAACTCCTGATTGTGCACATTAATGCATGGCAACATTCCAGGCCCCTCTGATATGCAAACAGACTTGTATTCTCTTACTGGAAGCACGATCCAGTAGGTAGAGAGCACATGATTGGGAATAAAGAGATCTGGATTCTACTTCCTGGCTCAGGCCACTGACTTCATTTGTGATCTTCCCTTGGTCTAGTCACTTAACCTCTCAAGTAATCGTTTCCATGTCAGTAAAATAGGGGTAATTATACTTCTCTGTAAAATGCTTTAAGGTCCATGGATGAAAATGATGAGAAGCGGCAAGTATTATTAATTTCCCTTATGGAGAGATCCTTTGGACTTTAATAGATTATTTGGATCATCCCATAGGATTTAATAGAAAATTATATACCTGTTACTGAATCCTTGAGAATGCTTCAAAACTTATGGCAAATACATAAATGTCTATTAAATTCTAAAGGTTTTTAGAACAATTTCTATAGAACCCCATTGGCATAGGAATCCCTATTAAATTCCAAAGGACTTTAAGTACAATTCCACAATTAAATTTCACCGGAGAATGGTCATTTTTTCCTATTAACCATTATACATTTTTCTTTCATTTTGTGTGTAAATACCCCTTCAGCCATCTCTTTTTTAATGTTAATGTAGTTTATGTGAATAGTTATTTTATAAGCCTAGCTAGAATATGGCATGATGGTCATGTCCAGGGTAATGTAAAACTAAGGGAAACCCTCCATATTTTACTTTAGGATAGTGATCAGGCTGATACTGCCTGACACAAAGAGAAAAACCCCATGCTTTCTTCATGCATTAGAATGTTATCAACTTTTGATTCCTAAATAAACTTTACTGGGGTGAAGCAGTCTACCACATGCTCATAAAATGTACCCATTGCTGCGGTTGCTAATGTTTGACATTTTACAGCTGAGGGCAAAGGACACTAAAAGGCAATGATGTGGTTGAAATGTACTTTCCTAGTTTACAGCCAAATTTAAGATAAACAACTCAAGCAGACACTGGGGTTTGTATATTACAATGCATCAGCTGTCAATGTGAGCAGCAAGCTTATAAAAATCTGTTCAGGGCCGCATTAAGTGTCAGATTTAGATGACACTGATGCTACTCAACCGCTCAATTAGCTCAATTTTTAACACAAATGGGTGACGTCCATTTGATCTCTTATTTACCAAAGCCATGGGACTCATTAATAGTATTGGCAAATCACTACCAAGGCACCACTAAAAGTTAGACGATTAAGTGGAAATGTAAACGTATGATAGGGAGATAGGAAGAGTCACAAGGGCTGTGTATTTCCCAAGGAGATTTTTCTAACACCGGTCTTCCTGCTGCATCAAGGTTAACGCATCAGACTTCTTTTTATGACTTTTTTTTTTTAAAAAAGGTTGACTTGTGAAATTGAATATTTTTAAATCTCGTGAAAGGGAAGGGCAGAACATCAGCCAGTTACTGTAAACGCTTCCTCATACAGCTCCCTCACCTAGAACTGCAAAATCATTCATGTTCTAGTCCACAACCTCTTCTAAGCAAAGGATTCAAAAACAGGACCTCAGTGTTTAGTTTTGCAATGTAGAAACTAGGCTGAGAACACACATCTCTCTTCACAAACTTTGGCACAGTAAGGGCTCCAGAGCTACTGATGCATTAATCCACTGTCTCACCTAGCTCCATCATTCTTCCCCTACCATCCCCACTTTAAAGGGACTTTTTTGTAATTTATTGTCTGCAAGGTGAAATACTTAATGCTAATGTATTCTGGAGTAGTATGCAGGGAGGTCATTGGTTCAACAATAGATTTCTTACTTTATCTAACAAAAGCACTTTGACAGTTTAGTAAAAAAATAAAATCCACATTTGTATGACCCTGGAACAAGATATTTGTTTTAATTAGCATGCTGTTGGTTAATTTAACCCTATGTAACCATCATAATTGGCTGTTCCTAAATTGGTTTTGGTAGCAATCAAGTAAAATAACTAAAAAAAATAACGAACACAACATCTTTAAGGAGAACTTTCATTTGAAAACTTGTAAGAATTTGTATCCATTGTTTTCCTTTATTAGAATGCAAATGTATACTTTTCTCACCATAAATTTGGAATATTAGAGCAACAATCTCCCTCAATCTTGCATAAAGAAATTGCCTCTATACCCTTTCTGGAAGCATCAAAACAGCTTTAAATTAGTACTATTTAGGGGGGCTGTGTTAGATCAAGATTCTCTGCATCACAACTCCTGAGTCCCGTTCATCAATCTATTAGTTATTTGGTAGGCACCAAAGAGATCAGTTAGCCTCTCTGTGCCTCAGTTTGCCCCTTTGTAAAATGGGGATAATATTTTTAGTTGCGTTAACATCAAACATAGATGTGTTTTATTGTTACATTTTTTTCCCCAAAACCTGGATTATAGCCACTATACTGTAAAATTCCATAGTATGTTTATTATTAGCATGCTAACAAAAGCTGCTGTGGTTTCTTAGTGTAGTGAGGACTTTGTGATGGTAAGAAACACATGGATAAAGTTAAATTAGACATTATAGTTGTCTAAAGGAAGGAGTCTGGTAGCGTGTAGCTGTTTCCATAGATACAATTAGCTGCGCTGTATGTTGTGGCTAGATAAAGTTCTATATACAATCACATTCCAATACCTTTCCACACTAGCACATTGAATACTATCTTACTTTATAAGTAGCCCAAATTAAGTTAATGAGGCTATTGCGGAGTAAGGTGCTATCAGATGCCAGAATCAGAATCTGGACTTGATTCTACCACTGAGGCAGGGTGTCTGGTTAAAACCTGGTTGCCCTTGGAACTGATTAAAACATGATTAAAAGTTGTAGCTTAGATAGAGGTAACTGTGTTCCATATCCAGGGTAAAACCTTGGACTACTCCAAAGTTAGGACAAGATTAGGTATCACCTGCACTACACTTTTTAACCGTGTCATAACTAAGGCTTTTGACTTGATTATAGCTGCTATATATATAGGAGCAGTTACTTTCTCAAAGAAGCTCCATTAGTTATGGTGACAGTTGTTGATTTAAAATCTCAGATGCAAGAGCTTTGACCTTGCAGAAATGTAGCAACTCCTGCCTCTAGTTCGTTACTTAGCTGCCTCTTAAAAGATGACCAGATTTCTTGCAAAGGACAAACGTTTTTCGAACAAAACCTAGCAGAAATGGTCTTTGGGAGCAAACCAGTTCAGAAAACAACATGTGCTCACCGTACTAAAAGAAAGAAAAAGAGCGATTAAGAATGCGAACTAAAATAAAAATGTCAGGGGAAAAACAAAATGCTAAACACATTGAGTCTTCAAAAGCCTCGGAAAGCCAGAGTATGCTACAGAATTAAGGAGCCCCAAAGCTTTCCTTGGAGGTCTCTCAAATTTCATAAAAATTTGCAAATGCATAACATAACCAGATCTCCTAACAGCACTTCATAATATATCCCGATCCTGATTACATATGATGTGCAAACCTTTACAGCACAAATCATAGTATTTGAAGCAAATACTCAAGGGCAGCCTTAAGCATTTTAGCTATCACAAGTTACAAAACTTTAAGTGGTTCAACAGTTTCCTCTCTAGGGCATAAACATCACATCCCCCAATGGCTTCTGATACTGTCAGAGAATGAGCGCAACTTTCTGACGAACTTTCTCCCTTCCGCACTGACAGGATAGTGGTGCATGCACTAAACTCCTGATTTGAGAAGAGAAATCCCGTGAGGCACAAAAACCAATGCCACATGCAATGACCAGCCTGAAAAACACACTTTCACTGTTAAAGATTTCATTTCTAGAAAAATGACATTGATTTAACAAACTCCGGACAAAGCAACAGCTTGTACAAGAGACAGTCGGATTCTTAGGGATCTCTGTGCGCACACAACACAGTGAACATATAGCTTCTGAAAGACTATTCTCAATTAGTGGACGAAGTTATGATGATGAAGTGCAAATACCACTACAGAAAACGTATGCATCATTCCAACCTGAACAAAAGAGGAGTCCCTTTATAATCAAGAAAGCTTTTAAAAATAATGAACTGCTTAGAGCAAGCTGACTCCATTGAACGAAGATACCGGAATGACTAGAAAGTTTTCTTTCAGGTAAGTTTTTAAACTGCATCTCTAAAAAGTCTAGTCCCACAAAACTCTTCTTATGATCCCCTCTAACAATGAAGCCACTGTTTTCACTGACCTTCACGCAAGGCTAGATTGTGGAATTAACACAAGCACTGAATAAAGGGCAGTGCACAGTACAGGGACGGTCTCTTAGTCACAAATATGTCCTTCCTCCTCTTGTGCTTCTTTGGGGAAGTAAGCTGTGCCAGTCAGATACTGGCCACGGTTAAGGCTCCTCCCACTCTCTGCCTCTGCCTGCCCTCCGACCCTTTAACTTTCTGCATGGGTACCTCATAACTGAGCTCTTTTAAGAAACAGTTTTAATTTTAATCTGTAATTTTATTTAATATCTAATAATAAATACAAATCACCTCTTTGCACGTCACACCTTTAATCCAAGGACTGCAGAATGCTGGCTCAGTATTACCCTCATTTTAATAGTAGGGAAACTGAGGCACATGTACATGCACAAGAGAACTAAATCAAACAGGATGCCATGGATAGCTATGCAACTCTTGCAGATTCATTAAGACAGCTTAAGTTGATGTCATAAAACTGATTACAGCATTCATATTTTATTCTTAGGACTGCACATGGTTTAGGCACAGGCACACTTCTATTGAAGCCAATGCAAAACTGCCCTTGACTTCAGCTGGAAAAGGTTTGGAAACCATCTATTGCAGGGTCTCAAACATGCAGCCTGCGGAGTTATTTCCTGTGGCCCGCCATAGGCACAGACTCCAACGGTAGCCAAGCTCCCCTCACCCCCCACCCCTCCCCCTTCCCGAGTGCGCCGCATCCCCACTCCTCCGCCTACCTCCCAGCGCTTCCCATCGCCAAACAGCTGTTTGGCAGCACTTAGGACTTTCCAGGAAGGCGGGGGAAGGAGCGGGGATGCGGCACGCTCAGGGGAGGAGGCGGAGAAGAGGCAGGACCGGGGATTTGGGGAAGGGGTTGGAATAGGGACAGTGAGGGGTCAGAGTTGGGGCAGGGACTTTGGGGAAGTGGTTGGAATGGGGGTGGGGAAGGGGTGGGGCCTCATGGACTAGATGAGCAGTCTGAGGAATGAAGTTCAGCATGTATGATTCTCTGCTGTGAGTAATTGGGAAGAATGTTTGTTAAAAGTGGCAACGTATTTTGTATGAATAGTTACTTTAAAAAGTTTCTGCCATTACAACTATGTTGATAGATCATCATCAGTATTACTGACCACATAAGGAATAGTTATAGGTGTTTATATCTTATTAAAACCCCTCTTCACATTACAGTTTTAAAAAAGTTAATACGTTGACTTTTAATAGCATACTATATTGCTCTTAATTTTTTACTATACTTTTGTATCGTCGTATGAAAAGATTTCAGTAATGCGGCCCTCGGGCCAATGTACTAGTCCTCATGTGGCCCTCGTGGTGATTTGAGTTTGAGATCCCTGATCTATTGTATCACTGATCTAAAGAAACATATTGTATATCACCACCAAAGTACTGTTCAGGCTATTGGAACAAGGGGAAGAGCACCAGCTGATGGGGATGGTGGGCTGCCATTTTCCTTAATTTTCCTCAGAAAAAAATATACTATGACAAACCTCTGTAGCATGTGGTTTACCCTCTGAAAATTATCTGTGCAAAGACAAAGGCAACAGACGATCTTTTAGTACAAATACTTAGGTCTGCTCCAGTCATTTGGTGCCCTTTAAAAATCCACCAGACCCCAATGGACTATCCTGAAGCATCTAATTGGCCCACAACTTTTTAATATGCCTTTTTCTGTCTCCAGATTGGTCCTGTGCACAAGATATTACCAACCCTGTATAAAACATGTAAAATGAACCATTTTTGAGATGTATCAGAGGGGTAGCCCTGTTAGTCTGTATTCACAAAAACAATGAGGAGTCTGGTGGCACCTTAAAGACTAACAGATTTATTTGGGTATAAGCTTTCGTGGGTAAAAAAACCCACTTCTTCAGATGCATGGACTGAAAATTACAGATTCAGGCATAAATATACTGGCACATGAAGAGAGGGGAGTTAACTTACAAGTGGAAAACCAGTGTTGACAAGGCCAATTCAGTCAGGGTGGATGTGGGTTCACTGCCAATAATTGATGAGGAGGTGTCAATACCAAACGAGGGAAAATTGCTTTTGTAGTGATCCAACCACACCCAGTCCCTATTCAAGCCCAAATTAATGGTGTTAAGTTTGCAAATGAATTGTAGCTCTGCAGTTTCTCTTTGAAGTCTGTTTTTGACTTTTTTTTGTTGAAGGATGGCTACTTTTAAATCTGTTATCGAATGTCCAGGGAGATTGAAGTGTTCTCCTAGTGGCTTTTGTATGTTACCATTCCTGGTGGCAGATTTGTGTTCATTTATTCTTTTATGTAGAGACTGTTGGTTTTGGCCAACATACATGGCAGAGGGGCATTGCTGGCACATGATGGCATATATAACATTAGTAGATGTGCAGGTGAATGAGCCCCTGATGTGTTGTGGCTGATGTGGTTGGGCTGATGGTGTCACTAGAGTAGATATGAGGACAGAGTAGGCAACGGGGTTTGTTACAGGGATTGGTTCCTGGGTTAGTGTTTCTGTGGTGTGGTGTGTAGTTGCTGGTGAGTATTTGCTTCAGGTTGGGGGGCTGTCTGTAAGCGAGGACTGGCCAGCCTCCCGAGGCCTGTGAAAGTGAGGGATCGTTTTCCAGGATATGTTGTAGATCATTGATGATGTGCTGGAGAGGTTTTAGCTGGGGGCTGTACGTGATGGCCAGTGGTGTTCTGTTATTTTCCTTGCTGGGCCTGTCCTGTAGTAGGTGACTTCTGGGTACCCATCTCGCTCTGTCAATCTGTTTCCTCACTTCCCCAGGTGGGTATTGTAGTTTTAAGAATGCTTGATAAAGATCTTGTAGGTGTTTGTCTCTGTCTGAGGGATTGGAGAAAATGTGGTTGTATCTCAGGGCTTGGCTGTAGACAATGGATCGTGTGATGTGTCCTGGATGGAAGCTGGAGGCATGTAGGTAAATATAGCAGTCAGTAGGTATAGGGTGGTGTTTATGTGACCAGTAGGTATAGGGTGGTGTTTATTTGCACTGTAGTGTCCAGGAACTGTGTCCAGGACTGGCAGTGGCTGGCTCACTACAAAAGCAATTTCCCCTCTTTTGGTATTGACACCTCCTCATCAATTATTGGGAGAGGCCCACATCCACCATGACTGAATTGGCTTTGTCAACACTGGTTCTCCTTTCTCTTCATGTACCAGTATATTTATGCCTGTATCTGTAATTTTCACTCCATGCATCTGAAGAAGTGGGTTTTTTTTACCCACAAAAGCTTATGCCCAAATAAATCTGTTAGTCTTTAATGTGCCACCGGACTCCTTGCCATTTTTGAGATGCAGCCAAAAAAGTGCTTGAAGGATCTGCAAATCATTATTAACAAACTTTTTCTTAGTCTCATATTTTAAAAACCTCATATAACAACTTATAATTCAGGCAAAATATTATTTGTTGGCCACATGTGATGTATACAAAATTTGAAGGAATGAGCAACTTTTCTGGGGATTTTTAGTAAGGAAGATCAAAATCAGATTTAAAACAGAGAGCAAATTTCCAGTTTAATTATGAAGTTAATATAATAAAATATTTTAAAATGTATATTTCATAAATTATATTTCTATATTTAATTATTAGCAGCAAAAGTAGTTGATATAGTAGTTAAAAAAGCTAAATAAATTTTAAAGCGACCCTAATTTTGTATACAATCCTTATTTCATTTTCGACACCTGGTTTAAATGTTAGGCAAAAGGTCAAATTACAACCTTAAATATTTAAACTGGTCAATGACAGTCAAGTAGTCAAGGAATTATCTCAAGTTTATTGTTAAATATGGATAGCCTTTGAGGTAACCTCAAGTACATGGCATGGCTTTCTAATGAGTTATTAAGTTATTAAGCTATGAATTACTTCTGAATTTTAAGCAACACTGAGTAGATCCAGGTAAAACAAATTAAAAAGACCATAATTATGCAACTTCATGAGATGTACCAGATGGTCACACTATGCATACATAAAAACTACATTAATAAAGTGAACATATTAATAAAAAGCTAAGATTGGCCCTTCAAGACCTTAACACTAATTGGAAAACACTTACACAGCACATCTTGAATAACGTCCATTAACAATTTTGGTAAGTCACTCTTCAACTAACTAAAACTGGAATAACTTATTCTTAAACCATACACTTCATCCACTGTATTATCTTTTGTCAAAGATCAGTGAAACATCATTAGTCAGTTTGAGTAATGTAGCAATTGTCTAATTGCCCTAACTTGATTCTTATTTCTGATTAACTTAACGGATTAAATATGAACTAGTTTCTAGATTCCAAGTATGATAGTTCATCAAAAGGCTAATGATTATCATCATCCCTAAGATCATTTGCTTTGAATGTTGAAGAACTCTTTCAAACAGGGTGATGTTTAAAGAGATTTTACTTTTAACAAAGGGCTGGTCTACACTGGGGGGGATTGATCTAAGATACGCAACTTCAGCTACGCGAATAGCGTAGCTGAAGTCGAAGTATCTAAGATCGAATTACCTGGGGTCCACACGGTGCGGGATAGACGGCCGCAGCTCCTCCGTCAACTGCGCTACCGCCGCTCGCTCTAGTGGAGTTCTGGAGTCCACGGTGAGCGCGTTCGGGGATCGATATATTGCGTCTTAACGATTGCTACCCACACAACAAGTAATTCCCAGGGATGCCTCACAGCTGAGTGTCCTGCTACTGTGAATATATATTGTGTTTAGAGGGAACAGATTCCAATCCAGCAGAGCAATTTTAACCATGTAAGTAATTCCATTGACCTCCATAGTCTACTCATGTGTTTACAAATAAGCACGTGCTTCAGAGCTTTGGGGAACAGTGACAAGGTCTGATGATCCTCTTCCTTTGTCAAACTGAGGCTAGATGAACCTTTGCAATGTACAAAGGCTTCATCCCTGACATCTATAGTTCCAATCTCAGTGGAGGTTTTCTCTATAGCATGCATGGAAAAGGAGAATCATCATTTGAGGACTTACTGTCCTCACTGCTTTTACTCACTTTTCCTCCCCCATAGCAGATACACATGAACCTTAGGCCTCTTATCTACCCACAAGACTGGGCCATTTAATGGATTACCATTAACAATATACTGTAGTCAGAAGAGAAATACAATGCCTGTTTAAGTCACAATGACCTGCTTTATGACAATTAAAACCATGCAGATGTTTATTATAAATTTTCTTCAGCTTTAAAATTGTGTTGGGGTTAATTATGCTATGGAAAATATGAATCCAAAATGTGTCTTTCAAAATAAGAAAGTTCAGCCTATTGGTCTGTAGTTACAGTTTCAGATGTTGATCCTCTCAGTTGTAGCTAAATGAATCTGACCTACTTATAGAAAATATTGTAGATACTTAGAATGGAATAACACCCTTTAGGCTTCTGAATTGTAACAGCAGAGCCCCATGCTAAAGGTACTCTTGAGGCATACTCTTTACAACATTATTTTAGGGCTGCAAGTACCACTTCTTAAAGGAATAGAGAATTCAGGTTGAAACAACAATCTCAGAATATTATGGAATGTATATATAGACCACCTTCCATCATCTCAGAGATGGCGGTGTATAATGTTTTCTGTCATAGCCTTAGAAGACTGGGTTATCACATTTGCTAGAGTGTTTGGGCAGCACGTGCTAGGGTAAGGAGGGTGAGTAAGGAAAGACAGCATGAGAGGAAAGGCTATCTTGTGGCTAAGGTATAGGAATTAAGAGTCAGGAGACTGGGGCTCTTGTCTTGGTTCTACCATGGTTTCGTCTGTGACTATGGGTACGTTTTTGTTCCTTATTTTCTCCCTAAATATGTCACAATGGGTACGTCTTCACTACCCACTGGATCGGCGCGTAGTAATCGATCTATCGGGGATTGATTTATCGCGTCTCGTCTAGATAAATCGATCCCAGAACGCGATCCCCGTTGACTCCGGAACTCCACCAGAGTGAGAGGCGGAAGCAGAGTCGATAGGGGAGCCGCAGCCGTCGATCCCGTGCCGCGAGGACCCGAGGAAAATGATCTAAGATACGTCGACTTCAGCTACGTTAATCTCGTAGCTGAAGTTGTGTATCTGAGATCGATCCTCCCCCCTAGTGTAGACCAGCCCTTCACCTCTCAATGTCTCATTTCCTCAAGTGTACCGTGGTGGTAATAATACTCCCTGTGCCAGAAAAAAGGATTTGAAAAGTGTTTTCAAATCCTCACAGGCAAGGGGTTGAAAAAAACTAACTGTTGTTATAGGTAAAACACAGTTTTGGAATAGGTCTTGGGGTATATTCAAAACCTTTGGAACATGCCCATGTTAGTAAGTAACAGTACTGTCATGGCAATGGTGAAAATCGCATTCAATTCTACGGGAGCCTAACTGGGCCAATATCTCACATTTAACTATTCCCTTTCATCCCAAAGGAACGCAAAGCGCTTTACAAAACTGCATCGAGGAATCACTTCATTCAGCACAGATACGCGGCAATCTCAGGGGTGGAAAGTGGCAGCTGTTCAGCACACGTACTCAGAGGAGCATTGCTCACGATCAATATTTGGTTTGCCATTGTTACACAGTTATCTAAGAGGCGAAAGGGTCTGTAGCATTTGTGTGCTTGTCAAAAATGATCACAGGAAGGTTGTCCTGGTGCAAATACGCTTAGTAAATGGCAGATTAATGAGTTAAACAAGTGGTGGAGGATATTTTTTACATAGAACTCCTTTCCCTACCTGCGTGCCATTCTTTTTGCAGCTCAGGAGCCATGTCTCTCTCTTTAATATGTGATTTGCAATGCAATACTCCATGAGCTTCCATATCTGTCTTATGTAAAAGTTTCAAATACAATTTGGCTCTTTGCATATCTTAGCCTTGGGAACAGGGCTCTGACAATCCTAGAGGCCAAATACCAATATCCCCCTAGGATTATTGTGCACATCTGCGCCTCTGGAAAACTGATATTATAAAGAGAAAAACTTTCAAGTAAAAACTCCCTTCAAAAAGCCTTGTTTTGCCCCAGTTATACCATTTTCTTTAACTACTTGTAGGTTATATAACAGAGGACCAAGACTGCTGTTTTAGAATTTCCTCATGAGGGTACCCTGAGAATAAATAATCTTCATATTGTTTAAATTTACAGAGTCAAATTATGGCTTCCTCTAGGAGGTTGTGATGTAGTGGGAGAATGGAAGGAGTTCCTTTTCTCCTGCTCCATCAGAGTCACATATTAGGAAGCCAGAATACTGAAGTTAGCATTTCGTAAACTCCAGAAAATGGGGTATGACAAGCATGGCTGAAGGCACTCTAGACCCAAATGGGGAATAGACCAATTGGTTGGAGGCACACGTGTGTGCATTTCCCTCTCTTCTCCTATTAGTGCCATGAGGATAGCTCTGGAAGACGCAATGTTGCCAACTCATGCAATTTTATCATAAGCCTTGTGATATTTGGTATTTTTCTTAAAAGCACCAGCTCCAGGAGTCATGTGATTGCCCGAGAAGCTCAATTTTAATTTAAAACAAACAAACAAAAACAATTTTCTAAACCTCATGGTTGTGAAGAAAAGCTTGAAAATGTGAATGCTAAAGGCACCAAATGAGGAGCAAACAAAAGGACAGAACATTATTATTTTTCTTAACTCTGATTTTTTGGGGGCTTGACTTATGATTTTTGAACATGGCATTGGTAATATCATACACCTCTGTGGAGGAGGAATAAAGTGCCACACCTGAGCATGCTCCTTCCAAAGCCACCTGAGATAAAATGCTTGCCCTTGTACTCAGCGGACGGAATGCCTCCAGCTACCACTCTTAGGCTACGTCTACACTGCATACCACTTGAGGCAGCGAGTATGGTATATGTAGCTAGATCACAGTGAAAGGCGTGGCAGTGGGGAGCTGTTGGAGCCTTTCCCCACTGACTCCCCCCGCCAGAGCCTTCATCCTCTTCCAGAGGTTTACTCTGCAGTGGGGAAAGACTCTGGCTACTCCCTGACAAAGAGAAAAGCTCTGGTAGCAGGGAACTGCCCAAGTCTTTCCTTGTGGCTAGGAAAGACTCCAGCAGTGGGTAGGCAACTGCAGGACACTACACTGCTAAAAACAGCAGTGTAGGTGGGGGAAGCACTGCTTAGGCAGTAGAGAGCCATGTAGAGTACATACAGGTACATACCCCAGGGTTCAGGCATGTCTTTACTCAACTAAGTAGTGCCTCACCATCAATACTGTTACTTACACCTGTGACAGGGGGATGTGTAATGTGTATGTACTCTTCATACCACTGAAAGAGGTGCGCAGTGTATACGTATCTTCCATGTTACTGAGGCTGCAAAAGTCAGAACATAGAGTCTTTAACACGGAATAGTTTTTGAGATGCTTTGAGTCCGTCAATTGAAAGTCACTGTATTACAATGGTAGCAGCCACTACAGTAACGGATGTGTAATTCTTTCCATTTTAACCTCCTACTAATAGTTAGTTGTTCACAGCCTTCTGATATTTCTATCTTTCAGGCTGAAATTTTCCATTCTTGGTTTTTGCCCGATTTTTTATTGTTGTTAAGTCTGAGCAAAAGGCGATCAGCCATTTTGAGTATGCAAAGAGTTAAAAAAACAGAGTTTTTCCCATTATAAAAATGCTGTGACTTTTGCTGTTGTTGAGCTTTGAAGCTGAAATGGCTAGAGGATGAAAGCTGAAATAGGGCATGGAAATAGCCATCACTGAGAAAGAAAAGCCTTTGCTTGTCCTGGAGAAAATTTATTTTGGCTTCATCAAGTTGTATAAGCCTTTGAAAAATATGTACTGAGCATGTGCAGGCAATTTTTTTTTTTAACTAAACTTATAAAGGATGCATCTGAGCAAGGTATTAGACAATTAATTTTACTTGTGATTGAAGTTGCATTTGAGTCTAAATCTCCAGAGCTACACAGAAAAAAACATTAAGGCCTAGATGCTCAAAAGTGGCCCATTAATTTTGAGTTACATGTTTTTTGAGACACCGGCATGAGATAATTTAAGGTCCCCAAAACGTAGACACTCAAAATCAAAATTCAAAATACAGCTTTAAACCTCCACACCACATACTATAATTTCACCTTCACCATAACTTCATACTTTTATCTGAAATAGTTTTTGATAGAAAAACAGGTGTTAATGGTACACAAGAACAGTCGTACTGGGTCAGAGCAATGGTCCATCTAGCCCAGTATCCTGTCTTCTGAGAGTGGCCAGTGACAGATGCTTCAGAGGGCATGAACAGAACAGGGCAATTCTGAATGATCCATCCCCTCTCATCCAGTCCCAGCTTCTGTTATTTGGAGGTTTAGGGACACCCGGACCATGGGGTTACGTCCATGACCATCTTGACTAATAGTTCTTGAGGGACCAGTCTGCCAAATACACTTAAAACCTCTACTCAATTTTCTGTATCCTGCCAGAATAAGAAGGGTAGCTATTTTATTTAGCAGATCATATTCTAGTTTTTAGTTTTAAAAAGATTTTCAAGATTGGTATTGATAGTAACAGGTTTTGTGTTAATAAACTAATTAGCAGAGTACATTATTGGTCTATTGTAGTCCGATTTAATGCCAGTACATTATACTGTGTCTTGGATACAGAGAATTTTAATGTGGGGTTTTCAAAAGCACTCAGCACTGGTCTAATTTTACTCCCATTGAAGTCGAAGTTATAACTTTTTTTTATTAAAATAAGAACATGCCAACCTTCTACTGCATTAAATTATAATGAAGCAAAGGTGAGCTGAGCAAAATGGCTGACACTAAGTGTAACCTTGGTAAACAGTACCCAGTCTGTGGGCACACAGTTTACAAAGTCAGTGGGCATACCAAATATCTGGAGGATATCACAGTCCAGATAATGGATGGTAGACTATGCAACATATCCAGTAATCACCTCACTAATGGTATCTTGACAGCACTATTGTTCTTACCCTCTTAATGTCCCCTCTCTGGAGAGAGTGGGGTTTACACAAGAGTGAAACTGGGACCTGGAATGTATTTCTATCCTTTCTGATTCCACTTACTGAACACAGCTAAGGCAGTGAGTTTCAGTACAAAATAATCAGACTCCTTTCTCACCCCAAAGTGTATATACAACAAGATAAAGTTTACATTAAAGACTCACGTCACATATATAACTATGTAATCCCATGAGTTAATAATACCTAGTCCAGAATCCAAATTTATACTAATTAAAAAACAGCTATAAAGATCTATAGAATCTGGGTATACAGACTCTTAATTTAATCAGAGAAAACATATTTCACTATAGACATATTTGTGTAAATAAGCAGAAAATAAATCCAAGGGAATATTTCTTTTTCTTTTAAAAAGCTAGAAAGCATATTGGCTTTTGTGCTTGAGCTGTAGCTAGGAAAACCACTAAAAACAAGGAACAGTAAATAAATGCCTTTCCTTTCATGCAGGGTATGTGTTACAATACAGATTTATTAGTATTTCTCAAAATATGGCTGAAAGATTAAATGCAGATTAATAAATTCAAGGTAATCACAGTGCAACAAAGCCAGAGCAGTTAAGAACACATTAGAAAGCTATAGCGATGACAATTAATAATCATGGGAATGAATGGAAAACGGTTTTGAATGCAAAAATAGTAGATTTGGAAGCACAGTCTGCACTACAAAAGATTTGCTAGTATAGCTGGGCCAGTTTAATGGCAAACCCTCCTAGTGTAGTGTACCAGTAAAAAGTGTAGCTTATACCAGCAGCGCTAACAAAATAAACTATACTAGCAAAAGCACTTTTATGCCGGTATTTCTTCCGCAGACGGGCTTTAGTTGGTATAGACTTGTTGGGTGGGAAAAAAAGAATCACACCCCTAATGGACATTGCTTTACCAGCAAAGTTTCTAGACTGGGCCTTAAAGCAGTAATTTTTTTCAATTACTGCTTTCCACAACCACTCCTTACCCTGAACGTACGGCGTGTTTTTTATTTTGGTAAAAAGCCGAAACGAACTATGAACTATTCCTTGGTGTCTTGTTCAGCTGTTATTTATACAATGCAAGGATTTAAAAAAAAAAAAAAGTTTAATCCTCTGTTTTTCAAGGGGGGAAAAAAGCTGACGAGAACAAACAACTGAAGTTAAGGACTGTTCTTCCTCAACTTGCAACAGAGGTTCATGGAGCATATATAAAAGATTTTGAATAGCACTATCAATCTCTCATATTAATGATTTGTTGTTGCCATTCTCTACATACCAAAGTAAATACAGTCCATTAGCATTAAAAGAACTATTTCTGATTTTGCTGCTGTGACCTGACTTCCCAGCTAAAACAAATTCCACCGAAAACAATGGCTTGAATACTTTCCACTCTCAAAGCTCACACAGAAAATAGTAGTATCAAGGGGATACAATTTGTTCAAGCACACTGGGGGGAAAAAAGTGCTTTGTTTATAAGCGCTTAAACTACCCTTGTCTAAAGGAGTTTGTTATGCCAAATGTCACATTTTGTTATTACGACAAACAACTCTATGTTTTGAAGCACATCTGTGTCCAATAACTGTAATATATTTTTATAAAATTATCAAAACCTCTGCTTTAAACATTGTACAGGAAAACAGAGTCACTAGTGTTTAATTTTATTTCTAAGGCAGCACTACAATATTTTCTTAATATTCTCCACCTCTCCAAGCCATTTCCTGTGGTTTGTCTTAAAATGTAGCCTCGTCAGCCTAAACGGTAGTGTCAACTATACATAAGGGTTTAGAATGAAAGCTACTGTATGATTTGAAACGATACCATGACTGCAGAATCAGCAGAGGTCCGGGGCTCAGTGGGTCTGGAGCCTGAGCTAACTTCTTATTTCTAGAGTTGGTTTTATCTCCCAGATCAGGGATAAAACAAGTTAGTATGGGGGGAAAGACTGTGCTTCCTCTGCTCATGTTGCTTCTGTTCTGTGCTACACTTGTTAACACATTAAATATTTAATGATGCACAATACCCTTTATTTTAGTTTAAATTAAATAAACTCTTCCTTCCATTGGAAATTGACTTACTAAGTCCCCAGAGAGTAGAGATGTGTCTATTCTTCAAAATATGAATATGGACTTGGAATACTCACAAGTTTGGGGATGCTTCTATCTCAGATTTCAGCTTGGCCCATTACTGGCATATATATAAGTCTAGCTGCAAAATTCAGATCTGGATGCAAATTCCAAAGATGGGAGGTATCCAGAGCTGGGGTTTTGGGCTCATCACAGCATTCTTTTTGACTACGTATTAACATCTTTCATAGTTAATGACTTTATAACTAAAGGGTCCTGTAACACGCGGATAAAAAATCCCCAGAAAGTGTTGGACTCTTTGGTACTAAAAAGGCACTATGTAATTACATAAAAAGTACGAAGAGAAGATTTTGCATCACAATTTGACAGTGACTGAAAAACATACAAGGTTTCTGGGTCTATTCTAGTCTTTATGTATGAGTAACTCCTACTGATATCAAGGGAAGGCACATGAACATACAGCTCTCTATGCTGGGGACAGACCCTTGCAATGTTAGAACCCCAATATGAATTTGTGCAGATGCAAGTCTCTCTCTGCATGGAACCAAATGCAAGACAAGGGTAATTGAAAGTACAGTGCTCAATTTGATTTTTTCCTGTTTCATATGGGGTTGTGAAATTATAGTGATTATTTACGTGAGAGCCTGATGGTGGTTGGAATCAGGTAGAAAATGCAGGCACCGTTGTGTGAGCTCCCCTACCATGTTTTTCAGTTCTGGAGATATCTTAAGTAGGACTGCCAACTATGCCAAACTGTGTACGGAGGAATTATATGCAATAAACATCCCTCACTGGAGAAATGGTGATGTTGTATTTTATTAAAGTCAACTTGAAGTTTCACAATATCCTAAAACAGAACTGTGCAACTACCTCTTCTGCTTGGCATCAGTTCCCTCTTTATGAACAACCCCAGCAATTACAGGAGACAAGCAAAACCAAACACAACTGAACCAAGAAAGCCTTTTATCTATTCACCTCACCATGGTATTTTTTTAAATTAATTTGTTAAAGGCTTTGGGGGGAAAAAAGCATTAGGTGCTCTTTATAGCTGGAACATTTATGGCCTTCTTCAACTTCAATGTATTTCTTACAGATGCTTGAGTATTAATGGACTCAATCAAAGAATTAGCAATACTGGACTTTAAGTACTTTACACAATTAAATGCTAATGCTTCAGTCATTAACAATACCACTAAATACCATTCCGAGAAACATAATGCAGGCAACGTATTAAAACAAATGTTTCAGCAGGTTCCAATCTTTTAGTTTTTCTAAACAGCTGAGAATGAGAAGCCTAAAAACAAGCATTTATTATCTTTGGTTATAAAAAGAATACAACACTAAAGATGAGCAAACAACTGATGACCGCTATTATAAACTCTAGCCTATTGCCTTCACATAGCCTTTGCTTTTTTTGTTTGTTTCATGTCTGCTTCAGGGGGAGAGTTTTCTTGGATACTTTTACTTTAAATGACTATTTCCCGTTTTTCTTTGAATCTCAATACTGTCAACTTGTTCAGTTTTGAAACCTGAACTGATGCAAAAATCCAGATGACAGTCAAGGGATTTAATAATCAGATGTCTCTCTGGGCTGCTTGGAAATGTGTGTTTCATATTATATTAAAAATATTGGCATCCATGTGTGTTGTGGCAAAACTAGCTGATACAGCAGTGGCCATAACAGTAGTAGTTTGGCAAGTGATGCGAAAGAGGACAAAGTGCTATTATGAATTTGTATTAAGCTATTACAAATGATGGCTCTATTTTGTAAGGCTAAGGCAGTAAAGAGGTCACTTTATTTATATAGCCACATTGTAGTTCTAATTAATGGTGATATCAAAAAGTGTTAGCCAGCAAAATAAATTAATCTGAAATTGAAAAATTAAACTAAAAACAAAACCCTGCCCTGCCTGAATGAAGCTGTAGAAAGGGGATGGACAAGGTGCAAGTCTTGTGGTAGGAACATGACCCAGCCTACTGGGGGGCAAGGCAAAATGGCTCAGGGCAGCAAGGGGAAAGAAGGGAACAACAGTGGAGGAACATAATTTAGTGCTGCCCCAAAAGAGCATTATACATCTGTTTTAGCGCATGCTGCTAACCTCAGCAAAAGTGTTGGAGGCTGGGGGCCTAGCTACGCCCCCCGCAGGTAAGTCATGTCCCCTTGGGACTGCGGTACATTGTCTGGGGCTGAAATCTGGGGCCCTTCCTAGTATCCTTGCAAGCAACACTCAATCCTGTTATACTGGGTGTAGTGGTAAGAGAAGTAGGTTTCCTCTGCCCTGTCTTTTCTTTCATTAACCTGTGCAGCAGAGAGCAGGATTTTGCCTTCAATTAAAACAATTTGTATTTCCTTTTTCTCCAGAAAGCAGTCAGAGAGTTCGCCTTATCACACGGATAGTTTTCTATAAAGAAATCAACAACAATGTTGTAATTGTCTTTCTTGAAAGGAGGCTTGTCTCTGTCCCCAAACAAGACAACAACAGAGAAATCAGCTGATGCACATTGAGAAAAAGTAAGGGGGGAAAAAAAGAATTCTCATTCAGTATTTAATTGTAAAAATATGGTTGGGCGGGAAAGAGCATTCGAGAAAAGTTTCAGTGTTACTATTGTCTGAAACCACTACTTTGACATGTATGACAGGAGGGTTTTAATGCTATTAGCATTCTGGTGGATGGAGACGTTTCCTTCACCTCATAGTTCAATTGCCCTACCTTGTTGCTTCACGGCCCTTTTCACATCTCAGTGCAATCCCTCCTCCCACAGAGCTGAGATTTGTCTATAATTTAGCAGTGTGGGAAGGGCAGGTTGGTTGTGACTCCCAACACCTGTTCATGACCTGAAAGGTCTTTAATTTTGTATGAAAAAAAACTGAGATGAGAAAAAACAACTAAACAACAACTCATCTGAGTTTGTATGGAGAGTGGTCACCATTTAAAAAGTCAACGTTTGTCAAAAGGTTACTACTCAGTGGAACTTGAGATGTGGTAGTATTTCCTTTTCTATGTATACAGAAAAATCTCTGATGTCTCAGAGATGTCACTTCTATGTGGAAACTTTTGGCAAATGCTGACATGAATGGTGGCCACTGTAATGGAATATGTACAAACTACTCTCACTATGCGACAAACAATTTATATTAAGTCTGGCTGGATTTTTTCTTTTAACTACCAGACTAGTTTATTAAGAGGTCACTGTCAAGTAATATAAGCCCAGAGTTTATGTATTTTTAAAACGGGAGGTGGTGAAGATAAAGCAACAGGTAACAAAATATTTTCAGAGGTGTTTTGAAAAATAATTGTGTGGGTTTTCTTTTTTCTTCTTTTTCTTTATATATTCCCCCAAACTTCTAGGAACCCAAACACAAAAGCATTGTACTTACCAGGCATGAGAACTGGAAAGTGAAACTCACTTTAAAATGAAAGTGAACAAACTTGTTTCACTGACCTAGGTAGTTGAAGGTCAAAAAAAATAAAAACCGCTCATTGGTGAGATGAAAAAAAAATGTTTACATAACTTTCCAATTTGAATAATGTAAGGATTAAAATAATCTAATAATAATCTAAGGAATGTTTTGAGACAATTGTCCCTTTTAAATATTCCTCAGCATTTAGACACGCATGGTCAATATGTAAAGACCAACTCCTCCTAAACATACAACAATATTTATCTCAAGCTTTCCACTAGTAAGAAAGATTTCTAGGATTATGTTTCATGCCTGTGCAATAATGTCTAGAGAAACATAGCAATATACAAAAAGAAAAAGATTATTCTGCAGGTGGTTTTACCAAAAATGTTAACAAAAGTTAATATTGAAAATAAGGAAAAACCAACTAAGTAACAACACAGAACAAAGAGACCCCTGAAAGAGTGATGAAAACCACAGAATAGTGATAGGGTGGCTTTCCATGTGAAGATGTGTTCTTCAGAGCTACCGCTCTTCTTCCTTGTCACAATGGAATCCAACTCTTCAGACAATGATTATATATTCTCAGATCATGGATCAAAGAAAGCAGGCTACAAGGGTCCCAAACTCAAACTGGTCTTAGAACTTACAGTTTAGAGAAGAGGGCCAGATTTAATAGGCTTCCCAACCAATTATACAGGTCAAACATAGTAATATTTTTTCCATAAAAACTGTATTAAATTAGGTCAAATGAGCAAGAGGACAAAATAGAAACTCCAATATGAGTAGCTCTCTGTATTTATCAAACAGAGCACTTCTCTGATATCTTGTGCACCTGCTCCTCCTTTCAGTTTCAGAGGATGAGCACTTGCAACAAGCATTTCCATTCATTTCAGTGAATAGAATTTTAAACACACACAACCAGTGCCTAAAACAGAAGCTGATCAATGTTCTGAAGCACTGTCTTTTTCTTTCAACATACACAGCATCCCATACCCCACGTACATATTGTCTATTTCTACTGCACCATCTTTGGGTCAGGGAGCCGATCTCCTGGTCTTCAAAACACCTAGGACACTACTGGTATGGTTATATATATATACACACATACAAATAAAAGTGTGTGAGTAAACTAAAATATAAAGTTTATTAAAATATTGCCATGGGTAATGTGGATAACATGTTTGCATATATACAGGTATATTATTTTAAAAGCACGCTGACAATGTCCTAGGTGCTTTGAAGACAAGTAAGACGACACACACACAAACAGTATGCTCTGTCTTATTCCAAATAGAACATTGGCCAGCTACTAAGGAACAACCCAGCTCGTGAACAATTCCCACTTGAAGAATTATAAATGGCTCATCTCATTTGATCACTTAGATGCCTCAAGATGATTCCTCTGAGGAAACTGGCATGTGGGATTTTATTTTGCCCATTGCTTGCTGGTACAGCTTTAATAAATCATCAATAATTCAAAGGCAACTGTTAAAATATGACCAGCAAAGTGCACCAGCGCTAGAGGTGTTCCATAAAAACTCTTCACAAAAACCTCATCTAGACCGCAGTGTTACCAACTACCTCAACCTACCTCCATTTCCGCCAGCAGTGACTACTATTTGAGCCCTCTTCTACTCTCAGTGTGGAGTGATGGCTAAAGAACAGGCTCACAATACAACATTTTTCAGGTGTACATAGTTGTGAAATATACATCTTGAATGTGTTTAAATTAAAGGAAAGTTTTGGATTATAGAAGGAACAACAATAGTTTTGCAAACCACAGAGTTATTGTGCATGCTACTTTGAGAAATTTAGATGCATTCCTAGATTATCCTCATAGCTATTTTTCTAATTATTGTAGCAAAACTGTATTTAGTTTCTATTTTTTCAGGGCAAGGCAGTGCTGGTGGGAAGGGGATTTAAGAGATTTTTTTGCTGGTATTCACCATCAGCTGTGTGAGAGCAGGTTATCTCCAGAACCCTCCCATGTCCAAATGGGGCAATGAGGATCAATAATCATTCATTCTGAGAAATCACTATTTTATGTATTTATTCCCCATACAAGCTGGATGACTGCAATAGTGGTGCTCTTTGCAAAGGAAAGCTATTCATACTGTTCCATTAATCCGTTTGTCCTTGAGTCCAGAAGTGTCACCTCCACATCGCCCTTGAGTACCTAGGCTCATGGAGTGAAAGCCACTCCAGTATTATGTGATAAGTAATAGTATGTTGCCTCTATAGCTTTTCTTTCATCTTCAAGGATCCCCAAATACTTTACAAATGTTTGTACAAATTATAGCTCACTTTTGAAATGCAGCTGCTGTTTAACAGCAATCAGTATTATTACATCACAGTTCAGAGCAGTTAGAAGGATGCCATTTCTGATAGAATTGGCAGGAAGAATTTTAGATAGGTAGAATGTAATTGCCTATACTGGAATTAGGCTAGAACACCAAGGATAGCACCACTACTCTTTGGTGTATACATGGTCATTATACCTCCTGGTATGGATTAGCTATAGATTGGTTGAACCCACATCAATATTGTTATCCACCTTTATGTCCCAAACTAATATCTTAAAGGCCAGTGGAGCTGGAATTTTTACCAATCGCATCCCCTGCACGAGGTAATCTGACAGGCTGAAAGTGCACCATGGACTTAGCATCTCCTCCAATCTAAATCCTACATTAATAGCAGAGTGCTCAAGGACTGATTGTTGTATCACAGTCCCTTCCAACAGCAGGTCTGAAACAAAGACCCTTGTCTAAATTCTTTGTATGTTTCTCTCTCACCCTCTTCTACATCCATCTCCGTCCTAACCTCGCACCAGAGTCAGCAACACTGCCATTCAGTTTGTTCATTTATAGAATCTACTATTGTGCTCATCATTTAGGGATGTGAGAACCACACAGAGATTAATGAATTTTCATCCTCACAACACACTTGAGGTCAGGAAGTAGTAGCATTCTCATTTTACAGATGGGACACTGACCCACAAGGAAATGATTTGCCCAAGGTTACACAGGATTTGAACCTAGATCTCCTTAGTCCCAGTTCCTTAACCATGAGACCATCCTTTCTCTTACAAGACAACTGAGCCAGTTTCTTGATTCTGCTTTCCAGTTCAGGAGAAAAACTGAGTAACAGAGTTACAAGATTAAAAAAAAAAAGCAATAGTGAAATAATTTCTACAGTTAAAAATTGGAAGGTAACATGCTATCAAACGCACACAAACATGCATAAGTGTAGCATCTAGCTTACATGAAATATGGATACAAAAAGCCTATATAAGTAATAGTGGAGTACTGTTTTATTTTAAACATATTAGCCACGAGAAAACTATACTTAAAAAGCATATATAATGGCTCATAAAATGAGACCTTTTATCTTCTCTTCATCCATAAGCTTGAAAATACTTTATCCCTGCAATTCGAGGCAACATAAAGAATCTAGTGAATAAATAAAATATCCTTTTTTCCCTCTATAAATATGGAGAGGAAAAAAAGAACTAAACAACCCTCATATAAATAGCTTGGCCTTGAAACAGATTAAAAGACCTAAAAAGCTATGCCTTCATATTAGCCATAGAGAATAGAAAGTGAACACTTTTTTTTTTTTAATTAAAAGAAATTTTGTTATTGAGGATATATGTAGTACCTGTCAAAACAGAAATAAGCAGAAATAGAAAGCAAAAATGAAATCTCAATCTGTCATGTAGTAATGTAACTTTCACCTTTGGCTTCTTTATATGTATGTAAATAATTTAATTAGTGTAAAATACAGTGAGACCTACAAGGTAGCCGGTTCCCTTTGTAACAGATTGCCCCTAAGTATGGTAAGCTGATGGCGTATAATTCTGCTCCATCTTTACTAGACAACAATATTTGTTAAGCAACTGGGTTGTGTTAGTCATTTTGACTGTTGGCCCTGATCCTTTGGGCCTTGAAACCTCACTCATTTAGCTTGAATCACTTCTTTTGATTAACTGTTCACTGCTTACAGCCAGTCGAATTTTCACACTGGAGACCAGGACAAATCCTTACAAATAATTAAAAAAAAAAAATCATGAAAAAATAAAAAGAATCAATTGGAATCCTGTCAGGTATTTCAGTGAAAGCAGGATCAACCCAAGGTTAACAAGAACCTTAAAGATATTTGGTTCATCCTATGCACAGATTCAGTTCATGGCATCAGAAATGGCAGGAGAGACATGAAAGAAAGGTTTTATTTTAAAGTTAACAGCAATATAATTTAAGGTCCTGATCTTGCATGGATATCCACATGGGAAGACCCTTGCACCTGCACAGAGTAATTTGAAAGATCTGGGTTGCATTGACACATTTTCAAAGGGGCTATTAGCACAACCTCCTTATATTTGTGTGCAAATTGTGCAGCAAACAGAGTGAAGGTCTATGAAAATATGCAAATCACTATATTTATAATGGGTTAGATCCTCTCAGCTGGTGTAAATTTGTGTAGGTCCAAGTCAATGGAGTTATGCCAATATGTACCAGAGGAGAATCTGGCCCTAAAGCATTTTCATGATACAGGGATGTCCTAAGCATAAGCTATGTAAACTGTTAAAAACATTGCTCTATTTAAAATAAAAAGAACTGAACATTTTATACATTTTCTTAGAGTTTAAGATGGATTTGGATTCTCATCCATTTCTTGAAAAGTATGTATTTTTGTGTTGGTAGATACAAATATTCTCCTTAGCACCTAGTTGATAAACTTTTAATGTAAACCTGGTAGTTATTTATTCTGGCTATCACTATGGAAACATTTTGGGGAAATCACAACCTCAAGCCCTTTACTTTCTTTCTAACACTCGGCCACTCTATTTGGTATAAGCAGTGGGTTTTGTTTGTTTTGTTTACACATTGCTGAAAATAAAATTCAACTGACTGCGAAAGAGGGCTACTTCCTGTCTCAAAGGTTCTTAAATCAGTGACCATTTCCGTGGCACAAATACTCTAGTACAGTGGTTTTCAAACTGCAGGTCGCGATCCAGTACTGGGTCTTGGTGGCTCTGGTCAGCACCGCCAACTGGGCTGTTAAAAGTCCTGTTGGCGGTGCTGCCTGGCCTAAGGCAGGTTAGTCCCTACCTGTTCTGACACTGCGCCCCAGAAGTGGCCAGCAGCATGTCTGTCTCCTAGGTGTGTGTGTGTGTGGGGGGATGTCATGGGGCTCCATGCACTGCCCCCACCCTGAGCACTGGCTCCGCACTCCCATTGGCCGGTTCCTGGCCAATGGGAGCTGGGGGGGCAGTGCCTGCTGGTGAGAGCCACGCAGAGCTGCTTGTGCACCTCTGCCTATGAGCCAGACCTGCTGCTGGCTGCTTCCGGAGCGCAGCGCAGTCCACAGTGCCAGGACAGGGAGGAAGCCTGCCTTAGCACCCTGGCTGCGGCCCTGACCGGGAGCCACTGCAGGTAAGCCCATGCCCCACTCCCATGTCCCAATCCTCTACCCCAGCCCTGAGTCCCGCAAACCCAGAGCCCCCGCTTGCATCCCAAACTTCCCACAGCCCTCACCCCCACACGTCAACCTTCTTTCCCAGCCCTGAGCCCTTCCCACACCCCAAACCCTTCATCCACCTTTGGGTCTCGAGCATCAACAATTTTCTTCAACTGGGTCACCAGAAAAAAAAGTTTGAAAACCACAGCTCTGGGCAATTTAATAATTCTGAGCCCCTTCTTTAAATTTTATCTAATAAAATAAAATGTTTGTTGTATTTCAAAGGCTTATGTTCCAATAGTTTGCAGTATTGAGCTTTCTGATGCTGCGTGATTCTGAAACCCCCTTTTGTCCTCATAAGTTCATGATGTATGTCTATCTATAACTCTTTCTTTTTTATGGGAATAAGACCAGCCTTGTCTCACTAACTGTCATGTCAGAGGAAGAGTCACAGTTGTTTGACTTGATCTACATGGCAGCTAGCGGGACCACCTGCACTGGGTATGAGCCGTTACTGAGCTTGCTTTGTACCATCTTGTGAACACAGCAAGCCTTTTAAACTAGAAACAAGCTGATATGTGACTACACCAATTTACAATGGAAACGTTCAGTCCAAAAATATGGGCCGTCTTTAATGGCCAAATGCGTGAAGTGCGTACGTTGTTTACTGATTATATCATTAAATAAAACAGATGCCTGAAGTTCTCCATTCACCTACGGTGGATTAAAACACAATGGTGTAATAGTGTGGTAAAATGGCAATGTAAAGCATTGCTTTATCCTGGTACAGTATTATAAATAGCTGCTCACAAATGAGGTACAAGGCCTCACTGCCACTAATAGTAATTAGCTTAAGGCTGAACTGAAAAAACGGTACCTTCACAATCAACACATGTGTACCATTCACACTTAAAACTACATTTAAAAAATATAGCGGTGACTGAAAACAGCAAAGTAGTTTCCCTGGAAGGATAAAGTGAACCATATACCTTCCAATATCTAAGGCATGAGAACATTTTTAAAACAGCCTAAATGTTTAAATTTATTATTTCTACATCATCATAAGCGTGCAGAGTGCTTTGAAGATTTCTAAATGTACCACCTATTTGCTCAAAAACAAGCATAACAATATAGAACCATAGAATATTAGGGTTGGAAGAGACCTCAAGAGGTCACTTAATCCAACCCTCTGCTCAAAGCAGGACCAACACCAACTAAATCATCCCAGCCAGGACTTTGTCAACCCGGGCCTTAAAAACCTCTAAGGATGGAGATTCCACCACCTCCCTAGGTAACATATTCCAGTGCTTCACCACTCTCCTAGTGAAATAGTTTTTCCTAGACCTCCCACACTGCAACTTGAGACCATTGCTTCTTGTTCTGTCATCTGCCACCACTGAGAACAGCCTAGCTCCATCCTCTTTGGAACCCCCTTCAGGGAGTTGAAGGCTGCTATCAAATCCCCCCTCACTCTTCTCTTCTGCAGAGTAAATAACCACAGCTCCCTAAGGGTACATCTACACTACAGCGGGGAGTCGATTTAAGATACGCAAATTCAGCTACGTGAATAGCGTAGCTGAATTCGACGTATTGCAGCCGACTTACCCCGTTGTGAGGACGGTGGCAAAATCGACTTCTGCCGCTTTTTGTCGGCGGCGCTTACTACCACCTCCGCTGGTGGAGTTAGAGCGCCGATTTGGGGATCGATTGTCGCGTCCCGACGGGACGCGATAAATCGATCCCCGAGAGGTCGATTTCTACCCGCCGATTCAGGCGGGTAGTATAGACCAGACCTCAGTCTCTCCTTGTAAGTCATGTTCCCCAGCCTGCTAATCATTTTGTTACCCTCCGCTGGACTCTCTCCAATTTGTCAACATTCTTTCTGTAGCAGGGGTCTAAAACTGGACACAATACTCCACGTTGCCTCACCAGTGCCGAATAGAGGGGAATAATCACTTCCCTTGATCTGCTGGCAATGCTCCGACTAATGCAGTCCAATATGCCATTAGCCTTCTTGACAACAAGGGCACACTGTTGACTCATATCCAGCTTCTTGTCCACCATAATTCCCAGGTCCTTTTCTGCAGAATTGCTGTTTAGCCAGTCGGTCCCCAGCCTGTAACAGTGCATGGGATTCTTCCATCCTAAGTGCAGGACTCTGCACTTGTCTTTGTTGAACCCCATCAAATTTCTTTTGGTCCAATCCTCCAATTTGTCTAGGTCACTTTGCACTTTATCCCTACCCTCCAGCATATCTACCTCTCCCCCCAGCTTAGTGTCATCTGCGAACTTGCTGAGGGAGCAATCCATCCCATCATCCAGATCATTAATGAAGGATATACAAACAGGCTTTCAGTTCAAATTATGACTAAGCAGAGCAGTGCAATTCAAGGAAAGAATTTGGCCACAGATGTTTCAATCTTAAGTAACCAGTTGATCCTCTGGATAGGGCAAGGCAAAGACGTAACTGTCCAGTGCTGGAAGGTGCTTTAAGTCACACTTCATCTAAAATCCAATCCAAATGCTTCAAGTGCCCTTCTTGGGCTGATAATGCAATTTGTTTTACTATTGCCATGTGCACGTTAAACAAACGCTATTAGATGATAAACGCTACAGAGAGAGATCCTCTGCTGAACCATGTTAGCATTCACAACACAGTAAGTAAATATTTGCAGAACGCACACAGGTCACTGAAAAACTCCTTTCCTATTTTCCTCAGCTGGAGCATAGGAATACCAATTCTGAGCAATTGTGCACAGACACAACTCTTTAGCACATATAATTGTATAAAATTCCAAGTAAAATGCAACACAAAACCAAAACCATGTTTATAAATCAATTACTTAAAAGAATGAGTCAGACCCTCAGCTGGTGTAAATCTGTGGGCACCACTGACTTCAAACTGATGATTTACACCAGCTGAGGGTCTGACCCCTTGTGTTTCCAGGTACAAAAGCATAAACTATTCATATTGCTTCTACTATTTCTCAGCTGTCTCAAAAAAACTGCAATTAATAAGAATCTACTGGAAGACAAGGCCACTTTTTTACCCGAGTTAATGAACCCAATTATAGTAGAAAAGGAGTATTAGTGCTTACAATTTGAGGGGACAAGTATGTTGCAAGATTCTCTCTTTTGACTAAATCATTTTCTCATTATCCTCGTGTAAATCTGGATTATCTCAATTGATTTCAATAGTTACTATAGATTTACAGCAGTATTATGGACATATTATAAACAGTAGTTTAAACTGTAGGAGTGAAATTTAAAGAATTTCTCCCATGTCCCTCAAATTTGTTGTTTAAATCCTATTGTGACTTTTATAGGCCTTCTTGATCTGAACCGAATCTTCCACAGTAAGGTGGAAAATGTCTAAGACACAGGAAAAATAATGAAACCCTCATACCCCCGATCACTAAGCAGACTAAACAATTTCACATTACAAGACCCCATTCTCTAATTCAGGGCTTTGTTATTCTTCAGACAGCTGGCTGACAGGTTAGTAATGTGTGAACATTTCTTCCCCGTGACTCAAAGGTCCAGTCCAATACATCTACACGTGCTGCTCAAGGACATAAGTTCTATCATAACAGCACTACTATCTTATCTGCAACCAGCTTTTTCCAACTGATCTTGTTTTGCTTGGCTGTGGATTTCATTGAGGACAGTCACCATTTGAGTCTGCATATCCTTGTTCAAATGAGTAACCCTTAGTGAAGAGTAGTCCCATTGATAGCAAGAAGAATACGAGGTGTAAGAACTGTTCACTTGAGTAAAGCTGGCAGGATTTTGCCCTGGCTTTAGAACAATACCCCACTTTTATCTCCTAACTGACTCAAGTGAAAACCTTATACTCTAAATCAGTGGTCACCAACTGGCAGATCAAGATCGACTGGTCGATCCTGGAGTCTCTGCCAGTTGATCGTGATCTCCGGCCGCTAAAAGTCTGGTGGCACAACGGAGCTAAGGCAGGCTATCTGCCTGCTCTGGGCCTGCACCGCTCCCGGACGTGGTCAGCGCGCCCCCACGGTGGGCAGGGGTCTCCGCTCACTGCTCCTGTCTGCAAGCATTGCCCCCTCAGCTTCCATTGGCTGGAAACGGGGAACTGCAGCCAATGGGAGCTGTGTGGGTGGCGTCTGCAGGGAGGGGCAGCGCAGAGTCATGTGACCCCCCCCCTCCCCCGGGGCCGGAGGGGTATGCTGCGCTGCTGACTGGGAGTCACCTAAGGTAAGTGCCACCCGGCGGGAGCCCACAGCCCTCCTGCACCCCAACCCCCAGCCCTGAGCCCCCTCCCAGAGCCAGCACCCCATACCCTCTCCTGCACCCCAACCCCCTCCTGCACCCCAACACTCTGCCCCAGCCCTAAGCCCCCTTCCGGAGCCAGCATCCTGTAATCCCTCCTGCACCCCAACACTCTGCCCCAGCCCAGAGCACCCTCCTGCATCCAAACTCCCTCCCAGAGCCCACACTCTGCACCTCCTCCTGCACCCCAACACTCTGCCCCAGTCCAGAGCCCCCTCCTGCATCCAAACTCCCTCCCAGAGCCCACACCTCCTTCTGCACCCCAACACTCTGCCCCAACCGGGAGCCCCTTCCTGCACCCAAACTCCCTCCCAGAGCTTGTACCCCTCACCCCCTCCCGCATCCCAAATCCCTTCCCTAGACTGTTGAAAGTGAGTGAGGGTGGGGGAGAGTGAGCGACGGAGGCAGGGGGAATGGAGTGAGCAGGGTGGGGCCTTGGGGAAGGGGCAGGGTAGATCCTGGGTTGCACTTAAATTCAAAAAATGATCTTGTGTATAAAAAGGTTGAAGACCACTGCTCTAAATCCTGAATTCTTCCCCATAGGACTGTTTTTTATTTTATCTCTTACCTTATCTCAGCATAGCAAAACTGAAATGAATTAAAAATGAAAACTAGCTCTTAAATACTAGGTAATAAGGGTAAGATTCTAATCGAACACCAATTTTTCATCAGTGTGAAGATTACACTGTTTTTAGTGGATTTGGTCCTTTAAACCAGTGTGTGATCAGAACCAGAGTCTAATTCTGGCTTAACTCTGCTTCTACTGAAGTCAATGATAAAACTTCCATTGACTTCAATGGGAGCAGATTAAGAGGAATGCTGAGCATGTTTGGAAATCACACCCATAATGTCTAAATCAGGTTCTTCAAATTATGGAACTCAACAAAATATCCACGGGGTTGTCTTCTGCCTACTAAACACCATCCCAATTCTCTTCTACTTGTTTCCAAAATAAGCAGAACAGTCTGCAATGTAGACGAATGGCTTCGTAAGAAAAATAGTTGTAATTCTTGACAATATTTTTTCCTCCCTTTCTAGATGGGTGAGGTAATTTTTTTTTTTTTTTTTTTTAAATTAGACCAGAAGAAGAGCTCTATGTAAGCTCGGAAGCTTGTCTCTCTCACCAACAGAAGTTGGTCCAGTAAAAGATATTACCTCACCTACCTTGTCTCTCTACTATCGTAGGATCGACATGGCTGCAACAACATGGCATAGATATTTTAAATATTTAAAAAAAAATGTAACAGATTTCACCTTTCAAATTTTGGTCAATTTCCTATTTTCTGTCTCACTCCTCTCTTCATACTGAAATTTCAAACAATGGAAATTCAATATTCTTACCCATTGTGTCTCATCTTAAGCCAATTCCTGAGCTCAGATATACAAATGCATAACGCCAACAAATTAAATAGTCCCTGCATTTGCAAACCTCGTAGCAGTCTGTGCACAAAACTGTAGTTCGGCAACATCTGAGCTCCTAAATGTTGCATGTTAGGACAGCTATGGATTTCTTCTGCATCTATGCTCCAAAAATCCCACAAATAAGGCTGACTTGATGAAAAGTGGAGGTTACAATTAAGCTTTGTGCACCAAATATTTATATCCTTCAGACTCAGAGAAGGGCAGAAAAAAAACATTTCCTGAGCACCAGTTATTTCACACTCATGGTAGAACACATGAGCCTCTTTAGATGCAGTCACAGAGATGCTGTCTATCTACATATGATTTTGCTCATCTTTCAACTAACTTGAAGACCAAAGTGTAATCTCTGATAAGGCAGGATTTCATGCAGCTGTGATTGTCTCAACAGGACTTTGTGTTTATAAACAAATGTCTTAAATACACTGCCTGATATGCAATAAGTATAACCGTAGGTATATGTTGTTCTGTGGCAGTTACAGTGTGAGTTGTGTTAAAACATGTTCTTCAATTCAGTGCTGGCCTTAATCGGTACAACACTGCTGACTTCAGAAGAGTTATGTCCAATTATGAGAACAATTTACACTTCCAGCTTATGCTGTGGTTTCCCTACTTCGCCCTCATAGCATAAATAATCTGATGAACATTTAAAATATTTTCATTTACTGCTTCACAATACCACTTCTGAGAGAACTCAGCCGAACAGAAACTAATCATGCCCACCGCAAGAAAGCACTGCACCAATTTGCTGCCATGAGCTATGACTTTCCATGATGTTACAGTTATGGCACATGCCACTTATTTTGGCTACGGGATGTCACTGCTGACTATGAAATGCCTTTTGCTTCACTCCCATAACAAAATATTATAAACTTTACTGTCTTCTTTTAAACTCTAATCTCTTAGTGACAGTTAGCATATCTCAAACACAGTGCAACTAGAGGGGTCGTATGCTATTTAACCTATTTAACTATTCTTGGTATATGTAGTCTAGAATGATCTAGTGTGGAGTAGTATCCATTAAGACCCTGCTCCTTCTCAAAAAACATAACTGTGCTTTTGATAATGCCATTTCCAGCTGTTCAGATGAACAAAGTTGATGGGGCTGTGCGGGAGCGCCGTGGGAGATCAGGAATGGAACAAGTGAGACAGTAATTCCAGTGGGTTTAAAAAGGGGAATGGAAAAGAGGGAACAAAGGCCATTGCCCATAAAATAGAAAAGGGGGAACATCCTAGGAAGGTTGTTGAGAGTAATGTCCATAATGGGCTCAGAAGGTCAACTGGACCCAGGGAAAAGTCTTCCAAAATAAACTGAAAAATAAAACTGATGTCCAGCATGTGATCTGCACACTTCTGCCTGAATAAGCGAGTGACAGGCCTAAGACGTGACACAAAAATAACAAGATTTCAGCAGTGGAAATGCATAGTCTTTTTTATCCTGTGTATTGAAAATATTAAAATGAAAAGATCAATTCCCTTTCTCTTTAAGATCTTGTTTGCCTCATTTCAACCTCCGATTAAATTTTTATCCCTGCATTACTAACCTCTAAAAAATTGGGGTTTTGCAAAGGACACTCTGGCACACACTGACCCTCAGGGGCATGGCTTGCACTGCTGAAATGATCATATATGGCCTGATTCTGAGTGGTGCTGAGCATTTCCTGCGGAGAATCTTCAGTGGCCACTGCTATCAAAGGGCATGACATTTGCACAGCACTGTGCAAGAAAAGCACCCTGACTTCCACAAGGGGCTCGCAGGAAGCTTTTCTTGTGCTAAAAGTAAAAGCAGAATATGATTTTCGAAGAGCTTTTTATCATTTCCACACATGCAGAATACAGTCTGCAGAAAGCATGGCAAGACCTGAAAACTGGCTGTTAACTGCTCATGAATTACAAGAAATGCATCTTGAAAAATATATAAGAGAACATTTCATATCTGAAATAAGAACACGAAACGCAGTGAAAAGTACACTGATTTTTTAAAATTCTTCTTTTTAGTACTACTGATACATGTCTCTATCCTTAGCATAACTGGGCAGGAGGGCTAGCTCAGTGGTTTGAACATTGGCCTACTAAACCCAGGGTTGTGAGTTCAATCCTTGAGGGGGCCACTTGTGGATCTGGGGCAAAATCAGTACTTGGTCCTGCTAGTGAAGGCAGGGGGCTGGACTCAATGACCTTTCAAGGTCCCTTCCAGTTCTAGGAGATAGGATATCTCCATTAATTATATTATATAACTTTACCCCTTTATTTGACAAGTCTCAAAGGTTTACATGTTTTCTGGTTGGAATTCCTAATAATGAAGTATGTTTACCCTTAGGAATTATGCTGACATTACAGTTAAGATTTCCAGATGTTTTCCCTATCACTTCAACAAAAAAATAAGACTGCCTGTTAAAATAGGGAAAAATGACTAGAATGACCAGTAGTAATTAGTTCTCAGATTTGTTCTGGCATAACATAGGGCAATAATATGTTCATTATTCAAGGAGTACCTTGTGATTAGTTGTGCCACATAGTTTTTCAGTTTCATTTGGATAAGACGGCATATTTCATAATCACAAAGGAGTAATTTAATATTAAAATACAAACATTTACATTAGTGTAACATTTAAATTACAAATGTTGAAATTTAGGAAATGAAAACAAAAAGTAATGTTCTCACAGTAACATTAAAAGCCCACGTTATGCATCCTGTGTATTTTATGACATACATTTAATATAAACACTATAGGCTAGTTTGTCACTTTGCAGCAAGCCCTGAGTATGGGGCAGTGCATAGCTGTGTTGCCCAAGGAAAGGACCAAGGGTTAAAACTCTTTCCCTAGCTCCCACTTTTACTTCAAGTTAAGGGGACTGCTCACATGCGTAAAGTTAAGCATGGGCTTAAGTGCTTTGCTGAATCAAAGCACAAGTCACTGGATTAAACAGACGTGACTCTAGATACATGACTGGAAGCAGGCATTTGCACAAGAATGTACCATTTCAAATCACTTTTCAGAGTAGAACAGCACCTTGAAGTGTTTTTTTCTTTCTGCACTAGAAAACTGATGAAACAGATTCTACTCAAACTTCAAAAACAAAATTGCCACTGCAAAGCATGCAAAATTTCTGCTGGAAAGGAAAACTTATCCAAACGCATGAAAATGAGGGTTATAAAGACAGACCTAATCTTACATTGAACTATCGCAGTGCATTTGAGATCATAAAAGCTTCCATCAGAATTACTGGAGAATCAAATCACACAGGCTTTGCATTGACAGTGAGAAAGGCTTTTGCTCTAAAGAAAGTTTGATTGTGAAAGACTTTTGGGATGGAAACAAGCAAAGGTGGGTAAATGAGGAACTCCTTTGCCCAGCTGTTTGTATTTGAATGGTCTCTCTTGCTATTTGTGAGAGTGGTGATGTGGGCTAGGCAGCCAAGGAAGAACTTCTGAGAAAGTGGAGCAGACCATAATTAATTTTTTTGAGTCTCAAAGAGCAAAGGGATAAGCAAAAGAGCCTGGTGGATCCATTGCTCCCTAGTCATTCGGCCAAATCATTCTGTAGAGGTGGCGCACATGTCAGACCTGGGAGGCAATTTCCTTAAAGCTGGATTCATCTCATAAATAAAGACTAGTCCTCTTTGCAACAATTGAAATATTTGAAAACTGCCAGGAACAAGAGCAATTTGTATAAACGGCACATTTTATTCACAAACTGAGGTGCAGACTCTCAAGGGGGTTTCCAGGGCACTTATTAAATATAATGAAACTTTGGAATGTTGAAAAATAAGTGTAGGACTAAAAACCTTTGGAGTTCCAAAGGTTGATGAAAGTTTGGCTATTGGAAATCTGGGCAGTTATAGCCAAATATTGCTGGGAACAATCTTAAAGATTACCACTGGGATAGAATACTTCTTATTCCTGGTTTTACTAGTGGTGGCAATTCATACAGGTGTTGGAAATTCAGATAATTTATCACCTGAGACTTGTATACTTTTTGCCTCATTTCCATCAGCTGGAGCTAATGACTGTGTCCTGTTTAAAATTAAATTTTAAAAAAAGGTCCTTTTAGATGGGCAGATGTGTTCATGAGTTTTCCAATATATCTCATATAACGACTCCGAAGATGAAAATCTGAATTATTAGAAGGTAGAGTCATAAGGTCAGAAACCATGATGTTCTACAAGGGAAAACAATGTGTAATTTTGGAGGGTACTAGATACTTTTCTTAATAATGATGATGTCAAAAAAGTTCTTGGATTCTACATCTCCTGAAATAAATGAATTTAGAGGAAGAGTTGGTGCCGAATGTATCTGTTATTGAGACATTCACACCTGGAATATTTATTTGGCTACTGTTTGATTTTGTTTGTTTTCCATTAGGCTGTGTGTGGCTCGGAGACTCTCCAAAGAGGTTATCCCACATCTTTGTTAAAGCTTTTCATGGCTATTGACCTTGATCATGGACAAAAGAAAGGCAGGGAAATTGTGTTTATCAAAATGAAGGGCTCTCATAACGTGTGGTGGGATTTATACCTTTCCCTCAATCTGTCCAACAAACTGTGACCTGCTAAGATCATGGAAGGTTGGAGGCGGAAGGATGGAGGATTCAGATGGGGCCTCATTATGAGATTTGGAAAAGTTGCATGATCTTATGTGTGAATCTGTTAGCTGGAAACTATAATTGGAATTTTGCTGGCCTAATGTTGTGTATTGAACATTTTAGATTTATCATTGTATTAAATTTTGGGTGGTGCCAAGAGCTATGGATAAGTGACAACCAAAATGAATAATTAAATAGTCCCTTAGTCATTTTGATTGATCTTCGCAAATTCTTATCAGTTCGCTGATCTTCTGAATAGTGAACTGTCTAAATACAATATGCCATTTTAGATGCAGTCTCAGTCTATGTTCTTTTCAGGATACTGAAAATACCTGCATATTTGGAAATGAAGATGGATTACATTCTAGTTTAAGTGAGGAGACAGTTTTTAAACATTCATCCTAGATCTCTCTTCATCTGCAGCTATTTGTGCCAAATTAGCAGTAGGTAATGAATTCTGATTCATATGAGTCAGCCATTTCCTGTAGTGGTTAGAGCAGCAAACTGAGATAAGGAATTCTATTCCTATTCTGCCACTTGATTCATTGTGTGAGCTATGAAAAGTCACTTAACCTGTGTCTATTTCAGTCCTCCAGCTGTAAAATAGGGATAACGTTTACTCGCCTTTAATGAAAAGTTCTATACAGCTGAAAAAGTATTTACCATCAGTTTGGAGCATAAATCTGCATTGAGGTTGATAAGCCTCTCTAAATATGTAATCCCTTACTACATTTGACCATGCTCACAAAAGAAGATGGTTGGCCTTTCCCAGTTATAGAAATCTGAACAATTATACTCAATACATCACATTTGTAACCACTAAGGTAGGCGTACAACTTCAAAGAGTAACAGTAGATTCATACACGATAGCAGCAACTACAGTGTTCAATTGAACAATATTTTTTCTATCTGATAACTGTGAAATATGGCCCTACATCATTGTTCTTTATTGGTTCCAGCAATTCAGTGTATGTCTGTATGGTACTTAGTGGGGTAAGCAGTATTAGGCTCCAACAGCCAATCTATGGTAATTATTTTCCGACACCTGCACCTGATGTAGTTCTTTGATGACTTCCTGTTTTTAACTCTTATGATTGCTCCTCAATGGCTAAACAACATTTAGAAGTTGCTGAGACTGGGATACCGCTAGACAGTTTTTTCATTATAGTCATGAAATATTATATCACTCCTGGATACTACCTGTTTGCTAATAATGTCCTGAGAAAATTTTCAGAGCGTCTCCTACTATATCAATTACCTCCACATGGGCAACTCCTTATGCTCATCTGTATGAATTGCACAGATATACCCTATTTGCTTGGCCTAAATCTTAACCTTTTAACCAGATGGGTGATTCAGTTAGGCTTTTTTTTTTAAAAAACAAAGAAAGAGAAAATCCACTGCCCTTCTGCCATACAAAAACCACGTCTTTTTAGTGTTTGACTACATAATCCATTTGTCGGAAAACAGAGCCTCGGGTATATTTCACAAAGGTCATATTTTTCATTTGGTTTATGGAACACTTATAAACTAGGACTCCAAACTGTGATTCCCAAACACAAAACAAAGTCAAAGGTTACAGCATATGTTTTTGTTCCAGCCTCTTCAAATTACTTGCAAATGTATTCAAACACAATGTGAGCAGATACTTTATTTTATTGAAAATAACAGACTACAGAGTCCTGTAAAAAACAAGGCTGAGCTACATCAAGCATAAACATGGAAAAAATACATTGGTTTAGAAACCCATAAATCCTTATTTGAATCTGCCAACCTGAAAGCCAAGTATAGCCCGAAAAAACTATTTTTCCTAAATGCTATGTCTGATTAAGCCATACTATTAAATGACAGCTGAACTTTAACATTAATATGATATTATTTAAATAACTGCATGATTTTTTTTTACACTAAAAATGATGAATGATTTTTGGACAGCTCAATTGACATAAAGCAAGAAGCCCCTTTAATGAGAGTTGACAAAATGGAGACATATGCAGAATATTCGTTACAGCTCATGTCGCAGGGCCCTTCCTGGGGAGGCTATGGGTTTTTTTTTTTATATTGTCTACAAGCACTGAAGCATCTCTTTCAATTGCCACTTCCTTTCTCCATGGATTTTGAATTTAGCTTGTGTCATTTACATATTACTCTTAATCACAGAGTTTTGGATGTTATGGTTCAGAGTTGGAAATGTGAGAAGTCTGTGAAATGGAGGCACGAAGAGCAGTTATCTTAACCTTTGTCAGCTGGGTATACAAGGAACTAAGAAAGCTATTTTCTGAAGGAGACTTATGGAGAGATAAAGCTTGCACTGAAGAATAACTTATAATATTCCGTTTGCCAATATTTTCCAAGGCTAGCAATTAATCGCTAACTTAGCTAAAACTTTGGATTTTTTTTAAAAGCAAATTGGCTTGAACAAATACACACTACAAGAAGGCTTGCATGTTGTGAAGAGCAACTTAGGAAGGGTCAGCTCATATCAACTTCTTGCGGAATATTCTATGAATAATCTATTCCTTAAAAGTATCATTCCTAGCATGTCCAATGCCACCTATAATTAGGGTGACTATTCTTTATGGAGCCAACTATAAGTCTAGAAATACAGACATCATAGTGCTACAAGTGTACTGCTTTGCTGAATAGATAACTCTATGTCCAAGGATTCCATTGGCTAAAACAAGCTTTCTGGTAAAGGTATTGATTTAAATTCAAGGTGGCTGGAAATCACTGAATATCTTTCTCATCCTCCCTAAAATCCCAAGTAGATTTTTAGGATGTTGCAATTTTTTTCTTCACACTTCACTTTAAATCCCAAGGATACATTTCCATAATATTACACCACACAGGAGAAGCATGCTCAAAACACAATGTTTTAAAAAGGATGTCTCCCTAGTATGTTCAAACTAGAATGAATTATTTTAAATTATGCTCTGAAGATAAATTGTGTTATAAATATAAAACAATCAAATTTAAACGAATAGGTTAAAACACCCAACTGTATACCCAGGAATAATGGGTGCTGGATCTCCATTAAACAGACTATTTTTAGAATAGGATAAAAAATGACAAATAGTTCAACAAAGGAGCCACACCTCCGATGCAGTTGTACTTATCCTGTTTGGCGTGGTGCTCTGTTCCCCTCTAGTGACACCTAGCCCAGCTACAGACTGACGAGTCTGCTACAGCTTTGGCTAATGGCCCTCTAGCTTTTAGCTCATGCAGTAGAGGCTCAAACACTAAGCTTCAGAGGTCCCAGGTTCAATCCCGCCTGCCGACAACCAGGGTCTGTCGGCGTTACACAATGGAAAACTATTTTATAGCCAACCTAAATTCTTTTCCTAGTTTGTTCAAAACTCCTATGGTAAAACTCCCTCTCATCTGATTTTTCCTCAGTGAATGCTTCTGCCAACATCAATATTTAGTTTCAAGAGATTCTGCGTACTGGATTGTGAGGGAAAAAAACATGCAAGTTAGCCAAATGCTGAGATATAATTAAAAATAATAAAGCAGATAGAGACAGAGGCATCCCTACCTTGTCCTTACCTTCGCAACATTCCGGTTAGGATCCTGGAGCTCTTCCCCAAGTTTGCATCTGTTTCTCTAAGCTGAGGAGAAGAGGGTTATATTAAAAAACAAAACAAAACACATGCACTCCATTAAGTACAAAAGCAGAGAGTTCTATTGTATATTGGTTTAATCTTCCTCAGTTTTAGCTCGCATTCAATTCTAGTAAAGCTCTGAAATTTAAGTGTAGATTTTTTTTCCTTACATAAAGATGAAATCTGTGAAAGATTCAACAGTGGATGTAACAAAAAGCAAAGGCTCTACAAATAAAGATCTGAGGAATAAAATGCATTGCAGATTGGTATCTATATTTTCTGGGTGTGTGCGCGCGTGTCGTCTGTGTGTATCTGTCCTATGAATGTTACTGGGAGTTAAATGAGGGTACCAAGGGATGAGGAGATACCCAAAGGGTTAGCTAGTCTTGTTTTTTCACATACTATTCTTTCAGTTGTTTTCATAGATGCTCCAGACAAAGCAATCTGAAGGAAAAACAATATCACAGAACAATGTCATATTATTGCTACAGTGGAAAATACATCTTTAAAATATTTCCATAGTGCTTCTACAGCAAAGTTTTACATATTTGAAATATGAAAGTAGGGACTAGTCTTACAGTTTATAGCAACTTTAATTGAAACGGATCTCAAAACACTTTACAGATTGTGCAAACTACTAATAGATGGGTGTATATGAGATTATACATCATATTATAATTATATTATAATAGCTTTTCCCACCCCTTTGGTGGACAAAAGGTAGAGGTTTAACAGTGCTCAGCAACACTACAGATCCAACTGAACATAATTACCTTGCTTGTTATAGAGCTCTATAGTAAATACTGCATTTTAGGCAAATGTCAGATTTAAGAGCAATTTTCAGTACAAGAAAAGGGAGGCTATAGATTCAGTCTCACTATCTCTCTGGCCTAATAAATATTTAAGTATTTATACCAAGTGAAACAACTCAAACAGGAGAGACTAAGAGAGAATAGCCCAGAGAATAGCTGGAGAATAGCTACCCCAGAATAGCCAATAGCCTGGTGCTTAAGGCACTTGGGTTGCAGTCTGTGCTCCAGAGAGGGGATTCAAACCTAGTTCTTCTACATTGCAGCTAAGTGATCCAACCACTGGTCTACTGGATATAAGAAGTGGGGCACTACCACGGAGGCCTCTCCTCCTTCGTTTTGTGAAGTGCCTAGGTCCCCTTGGGAATCTATCACCAGGTTTCCTTTGTTTTTTTAAGAAAATGTTTAAAAATGCCTAAAATCAAAACAAACCTTTCATTTTGGGTTGAACAAAACATTAAATACGACCTAAAACTGTTTTTTGGAAGTTTCTATTCACTGAAAATGCCCAAAATGTAGGTTTCAGGGTGACCCGAAATGAGTATTTTTTTCCTTCAATTTTTGGAACTGCCAGTGAATCAAAAACTCAGCTATTTGCACACCTCTACTGTCTTCTTCACAGACAGACAAGACAACAAATTTGCTGGTTAATCCTGGTTATTTTACCATTGTAAAAAGCACCAATCTTAAATTTCAGTATCAGACATCAGATGGGAAGGAACCTCCTCAGTCATCGAGTCTTGTTTCCTAATCTATCTTTTCTGCACTGATAGCAAAATCAGGAATAAAGCTCAGCAAAATCTAACAACTCTAGGAAGCCCTTCTTTGAAATGCATTGTAAACTACAACAATTTTCTCTGAAGGGGAACAAGAATAAAAACACTATAGAGACACACGTGTACGGAGACACAGTGCAGTTGAAATCTAAAGGGGAAGGTGAAAGGGAAACTATAAAATGTGTTAGTTCCTCCCCCCACACTTGATGAGAGAAGACTGTTCTACAACCTGCTTAAGCAGGTGCAAAAATAGGAACTGAGGGACTGTGTTGGTGGGGAACCTTTATACCCTCAGTTACTTAGATCTTTATATCAGAAGCTTGCACCTCCCAAAGGCTGCTTGGAATGCCTCCATGTCTCATGTGGCAGAGTGACAGTTAACCACAAGAGAGGGGATTTGTCTGGAGAGTTCATGAAGGAGACAGGTATATATATTTATTTTCTAAATTTTACCACACTTCATCCAACATTTACTTCTTCATTATAAATTCAGATTTAATGGGTTGCCTGATGATTCAGCAGGTAGGACAATCAATGCCTTACTGCTATCAGAGACTTCAGTTTTGGAGACAAAACATATTCTGCGTTATAAATCCATAAAAAGTAAAAGGGCAACTAAGCGGAAATCTCCAGATAATGAAGAATTTTCGCTATCATAAGTTACACCCAACAGTACCTATTGAATACCTAGTACACAAGGTGCATTAAGAACAGCTTTCATTTTCTGATCTTGCAAATATTTACTATCATGTTTAATGCTCACCACTGAGAGTAGTTGCATTCACCACATTTAGTAGTAAATGACTGTCAGATAGGACCTTTAGTTATGAATGTCTTATATAATATTTTACAGAATTATTTTGTGGTTATATTATTTAATTAAATGCTACTAAAGAAGAACAAAGTAGAAGGATAGGAATAATTGACACTCCCACACCCCCACTTTGAATGAAAAGGCAATGTAAGCAAATGTGTGTGCTTTCCAGTTGCTCTTTTATTACGTGTAATGATAGGCTCAAACATAGCAGGTCAGAGGGAGAGGGTAATATGGTGTTTTCCCTCCTTCCTTTTGTTATAAAAATAAGTTTTCTGCTTTTTACCTTTAAATATCAGGTCCTAACTTCCCTCTTTTTGCTGGAGAAGTTTGGCAAACCTAAAAGGTAAAATCACTGCTCAAGGTAGTGATTCTTAGATTGCCATTATCCAGGTCTGACAAAGTTCACTAGCAAAATGCGGGCAGTCAGGACCTGATATTCCTAAGGTAAAAACAAGCAGAAGAAAAGTTAGACCAAATAGGCAAACAGCCTAAAGGAACAGTAAAAGCACAACCTCTTCTCTTCTGCATTGGCAGAAAACCCAACATACAGATTTTCAAATGATAAATGCACTTATTCTAAAACAAAATATTTCCAAGATAGCTCTTCCTCCATTTCCCTCCTAATACATGAGCTCGCCAATGAGTGCAACAACTGATGACAAAAAACCCAGCTACGTCAAGCCAGAGAATTCTGTTTTAGCTGGTTGCAATGTCATTAGCTGTTGATGTACAAACCTAAAACCTCAAGCATGGCTGGCAAGTGAAGATAAAAATGGACATTCAAATAATATGTCTTGGTCATACATTGAATAATCTGTTATTCATACAGATACATTGGGATACATTGGGGAAAAAAACTTCGTTAACTTTTTCTGTGAAATTGGGAAGGATAATCTTGTGGTTAAGGTTTGACAGACTTCCTGTGTGACCTTTGGCAAAATGGGTATAACAGTACTTCCTTTTGGAAGGTGCTTTGAGATCAGAAAATGAAATTCTATACAAGTGCACAAGTTTTTAAAAATTGTTTATTTTAAATAATAGGAGAAAGAAGGGAGAAGGAAATAAATGCGGTGTTGGGACTGAAGGAGTTGAGTGGTATGGTGGGAATTAGAAAATCTTGTCTATTTTACTGATAATTTTGTATTAATCTCTAAAACCCATTATTCTTCTGAACCCTGCCCACTCCTGGTAAATTAAATGACTCTCGCAATGTGGTTCCCGCCATTTCCTTGGGAGTCTAGTAAATCTCTTTGTGGGATATTCTTCCTGATATGCAACCTACATCTTTAATTTCTTAGATCATTCCAAATATTTTTAGTTATGCTCCATATCAATCTTAAATTAATGCACTCCTTCCCATCTATGGAGTTTACATTTTTCAAACAGAGGGAAACTATTATAATATCTTTAATGTTTAGCCAAGCTATATACCTCTATCTATACATCTAACTCATTTAAACTTTACTATAAGTAAATTCAACCAATTAGTCAATATTTTCTCAGTAATGAGGGGCTAAGAACTGAATGCAATATTCCAGTCCAGCGCAGTCATATCTGAGTCCTATAGAAAAAGTCTTATCTCCTTGCTCTGTAACATGATGCCTCTGCATGTGTAGTGCAAAGGTATTGGCCACTGAGGGACAATGGCCTCCATCTTTGGTCTTTTAACAACAATTTAGAAAATGGGATACATAGAGATGTGAGCTAAGATCACAACCTTCAAGTGGACCTCATGCCACAGACATATGCTGTCATTTGGATCTAATGGAGACCTGAAAACAGTAACTAAGAGGCATATAATGGGACTGAGTACTAGGAATTTGAGGTCTTGCATTTCTGACAACAGGTCTTTGGATGGCTTATGACTGGAGGCTCACCAGTCAGCTTCCTAGGAAAATGTCATTCCTTCTTGACCTTGCTACAGGCGGGAACAGGAAGAAACTGAAAAACAAATTGGGCTTGAAAAAATTCCAAGACACACATTTATCAGGTCTGATTGCAGGATTGGGGCCAATTTCTTCCTTGCAAATGCAAACCCATTGACTTCAATGGGACTACTTGTACTAGTCAGAGTTTGCAGGATCAGGCCCATATTGGACTTTTACTTTTTAATAAGTAGTGATGGGTGGTGATTACATATTGTGATATAATAGTTGACTTATTTAAGGTTTTAATCAATGTACTGGATTATTTCTGCTTGCACAGTGAACTTGCCCAAAGCACACAAAACCCTACACCAACAATTCTTTATCATCAAACTTACCCTTTCCCGAGAACCCTGGATCTTCTCTCTGTCTTGGCTCAGGTTTTCCAACATTTCCTGTCCAATCTGCTCTGCATTAAAAAAATCAAAATGTAAACCATGAAAAATACAGCTTTTCTCTGTAAGCCCCCAACATGACAGGTTAAATTCTAATAAATATATTTAAAGAAAAACAGCACTGTAATGTATGAGAGAGCCTCCCTAAATGGAAAGAAGAAATAATTAACAAGCTTTAAATGTCTTAAATAGCATACACATGAAGAAGTAACCATCAAACCAGAAGCTGTCACCTTGACAGTCTAATGAGATCGGTTAGGCTACAGGGATTCACGTTCACCTTTGGTCTACACAACAATGGCAAGAAGAATTTCATACTTGTTCTGAAGGGTGGGAGTTCATACTTCTCACATGTTCTTAACCTTTGTCTCTCCCCTTCTTTTCCCTTGCTGGGAAATATCAGGAAGTTTTTACTAAGAGATACCAGCACAGTTATGGAGCTACTGAAATAACAGACTTTAGTGGAAGGCCTTTCTCCCCTAACTCCACCTGCTACTAAAATGAAATTCTGTTATTTTAGTGGTAACCCCGCCCACCCTCCCCAACACAATGGGTGTTCTGCTTTGCTCCACTGATGGCACATCAGGATGTGTCTAGCATTTCTGGCAGGCCTGGAGATGTGTTCTGTTGGGCCTCTTAGTATTTCTGATAACAGTCACATTAATCAATCGGTTGGCATCATCTCTTGTTTATACTTTGGCTGGTTGCTTCCATAGCCCATGCTGGACTAAATAATTGCAAAATTATAGGGAAAATTCAGGCTTCAAGACATAACACAAAGGCTGTGAACAAGGGCAGGACTTTCCTTTTGAAATAACTTTCATCTCATGTTAACCTGAAATAGCTATTACAGATATGCACGTATAAGAAAATAATGACAAGTTTCAGAGTAACAGCCGTGTTAGTCTGTATCCGCAAAAAGAAGAACAGGAGTACTTGTGGCACCTTAGAGACTAACAAATTTATTAGAGCATAAGCTTTCGTGGACTACAGCCCACTTCTTCGGATGCATATAGAATGGAACATATAATGAGGAGATATATATACACACATACAGAGAGCATAAACAGGTGGGAGTTGTCTTACCAACTCTGAGAGGCCAATTAATTAAGAGAAAAAAAAAAAAACTTTTGAAGTGATTATCACTTCAAAAGTTTTTTTTCTCTTAATTAATTGGCCTCTCAGAGTTAGTAAGACAACTCCCACCTGTTTATGCTCTCTGTATGTGTGTATATATATCTCCTCATTATATGTTCCATTCTATATGCATCCGAAGAAGTGGGCTGTAGTCCACGAAAGCTTATGCTCTAATAAATTTGTTAGTCTCTAAGGTGCCACAAGTACTCCTGTTCTTCTTTTTAAGAAAATAATACCACCTAGTATATAGAAGAGATTTCCATCTTCAGAGCGCTATACAAACATTAATTAATCCTCACTACATCCCTCTGAGGGAAGAAAGTAAGTTATATGATCCCCATTTTACAGAAGGGGAAATGGATACAATTTGCCTCAGGCCACATAGCAAGTCTGACACAAACAGAAGTTTCTGACTTCCAGTTCTATGCACATTCCTTTAGGCTGCTCAGCCTAGCTGTGCCAAAAATAGAGTACCCAAATCAAGTATATTGTATATTTCTCTAAATATCAACAACACACATTGCTATTGCTGTGTTACTGAATTGTGAATAAGCAAGATCTTGACATTTGATTCTTATAATTGTAGAAAAAGACAGAGTCAAAAAAAAATCAGTAATATATCAACATAGCAATACTTACAATTTTAAATGGGGACATTTTCAGGACATGATCCAACTTTAAGCTGCCTTAAACTTTTTTTTAAATATGAGGCAAAGAAACCCTGGACATCTTTTTTTCTCCCTTAATAATAATCTCAGTGCACAGTGATATATATTCTGTCAGCTAAAGACCAAAAATATTCATTGCAGTTTATATTGCTGGACCCGTTGCCAAATACAGTACAAGTAAGATAAATATTTCCTCAGATATCTGACCACAAATTGGCATCCCCATTATGCTATCTTGTCCCTGCTGGGTTGCAGCTCTTTACTTTTAGCTGTATATACAATGCCTCCCAAAGGTGAAACGTGGTAAGATATGTGGTTACTGAGTTAAAAAGCTGTAAGGTGGAGTACAGCTATACAGATGATAGAGTAGGAAAAGTGACTCAAGACTCATCTGCATGTATGTCCCATAACCCACTGGATGAAACTATAATGTGCTTATCATCAATCACTATTAAAGCATTTAAAGTATTGGAATACATGAAAGGATACATATATTACTGTATTTTTTAAGAAAAATATCTTATTTAAAAAGTAGAGTAAAACAATCAGACAAATTCTAGCAAACTAGTGTCAGCTGGAAATATTTATTATTCAAAATTTGGTGTGTGTGTGTGTGTGTGTGTGTGTATAAAAAGAAGAGTCAGGAGTAGATTTTCTTTCAAAGGAAGAAATAAAAAACACATTTGCTAAAATGGTCTGGTATTTCACAAACAAGACTCAAAAATATCTTTGTAAGATGCAGCTATATATTTTTATATGCCAACTTTAAGAAAGTTACTGTATTTTTTCAAATCTTTTTTTCCTATTCACGGTATGTTCACATTCTTGGCTTTTTATAAGGATTTAGTTTAATTTTCTAACCATCAACGTGACAACAGCATCAACTGTAACTGAGAGTAATCCACCATCACTTTGACAAATAGTGTATTTTCCTCTCATTGCTGATGACTGAAGACATCAATAAATAAGGAAGGAGAGCATGTCAGCCAGACTATCACAAAATGAATTGTTGATATGATACTTAGGGATTAAACCTTCAGCCATGAAGTTCAAACTGGCACAAGGGTCCGAGAACTGAGAAAGCTGCATTTCCTTTCCAACAATCTCTACAGATACATAACTGGATGGATCATCAATTTTACAGGAGTTGTTTTACTCTATATGCACTGCATTTGATGATCTTTGGCCCTTTTGGGGCAAAAATAACAGCACAAATTGAAAGACGAGACCTAACGGAGGTGACACTAGAATTCTGGCTACCAGTTTGAGCATCATAAATTGCACCCTTGATCTAAGCATCCTATAGTACAGCTCTTCCACTCTCAGAACTTTTAACTAAAATCAGTGAGACTTTTGCAGATGCAAGGTCAGCCGAGTCAAATCAATAATGTTTAAAAAATAAATAAATGTAGAGAAATGCACACAGGTAAATGATATAAAGCACCTCTTCACTTTTCTCCAAGACTGCAGGATTTCCATGGGCAGGGGAGTAGCAGAGTTAAGCTCTTAAACAGAACAATTTACCACTTTGATGTTATTGCTGTGTGTTTGCTATCAGATTACATTATAGTCTTCATGTCCCTGATGTTTTCCTGCCAGTTCAAACCTTCACCAATCTTAAGAAGTAAATGTATGCATCTAATCCAGGATTGCAGCTTAGATTCTTTCAGACTACTTATCTTGTTGAATCAGTTACTGGGCTACTACAATTAACACAGTGGCCAGTTTTATAGAGTATGTTGTTGTTCACATGCAGGCATTTAGGACCAAGACTAGAACCTAAGAGATGTCAGATATTGTAAATGTGCTGTATTCATGGAGCCTTGTGTCAAGACTGTAAGCTTTTGATCTTAAACTATTTTTTGGGGAAGTGGTGTGCATGCCTGTGCCTGGGTAGTGCCGGGACACAATCAGTAGATGCTGCTGTAACACAAATAAATCATAATAATGTTAAAATTAACCGAGGCCAAGTGAGATTCTGGAAGTGACCTAAAATTATGTTCTAAAAATTACAGCTAAAATATCCCAAAGCAAAAGGCGTAAAAACCATTTATACCACTATAATTTATGTACTAATTGACACAAGGCAAGAACAGTCAATACACACATCACAACATAGCTTAAGAATGAGATAATAAACTATAATAATAATAAAATACAATCCTGACAAAGTCATCATTGAGCATCAGGCTTAAAAGGACAACAAGTATCAGGCTTCCCAGGCCACACATTTATTTTGCCTTGAAGCTGTTAAAATCAGGAGGGGGAAATCAACTACTTCATCAATGAGTAATTTGACAGTACCACTATTTTTTGCGTGGCCTTCTCAAATGATGTTTAGTTCTATATGGGCAGGTTGTGCAAGCAAAAAGATGATAATATCACTTCCCAGAGTTTTGCACATGATCAGATGCATAAATAAAGATGCTTTGATATATGGTTGAAGTTGTGAAATGAATAGTCATGTTCATGGCAGCCCCATTCAAAAATAGGGGTGGGAAGCAGTTACCAAATAGAGAGAGGAAAAATCTGCAGGAAAAGTATTTATACTTACAAGAGTCTAACAGGATATTGAGAGAATGGAAAGCAAAAAAATAAAAATGAAAAAACATACACAGTTATTTGAAAGCATCTCTTTAACAGCGAATCTACGTCATAGGTTTAATATTTTTTTTTCTGCTAGTCTCTCGTTTTCTTTTTCATGCATAAAGAAAAACCAAGAATCCTTCCATGGAATTTATAAAATGCATATTTATCTATCCAACAGACTGGAAAGGCTCGTTCACAGCTATACTGGTCTCTTGGGTAAATACATTAGTCATTCTTTAAAAATGTGTATTATTGACTTGAGTGATTAGAGAGGCTCTTTCAAAATCAGTCTAGCCTGTAAGGTAAATAAATGCTTAAGTGGTTTGAAACCAAAGAAAACAAGCAAGCAAAAATTGTGTGATGTGCCTGATGTTACATCAGCATTAAAAAGAATAAAACAAGCTGGATAGGACATCAATTATTGCAGTTTTGTGGGTGTATATGTGTGCATGTGTGAGGGAGAGATGTGCATACATATGACTTGTACGTATTTTCCCAGGTTGCAATTTATATACAAATAAAAGCTCAGATAACCTCTTAAATCAGCTATTTCCAACCTTACTAAAATGGAGATTTATAATAAGACAATGTATGTTATACACAGTATCTTTCATATCAAAAGTTCACCCCTTTGTGTGGTATATTCCTGCACTTATCAGTAAAACGCAGCACAGGTCTTGATGTGGTAAGAAAGGGTTGACGATAGGCGAGGACAAATTATAGGGAGAATGTTAGGTGGCTTGTTCAATACGACTTCACATTTGTGTTCTACATACAATACATAGACTTACTAGACATACAGAGGTGAGAGAGGGAGACAGACTGACTGACCACAGAGTGTGAAGTAAAGATAATGTTAAAGAATTAAAAAGGCTGTTCAGATGGTCAGGGCAGAGAGGTGGGAAAGCTGCCACCTGTGGTGGAGAGGAAGAGATAGTAGGGTGGGAAAGTCTAAGGCCCCATTTCAGGAAAGCACCTAAGCACATGCTTAAGTGGCCTTCTTAAATATGGATGATTTCTGGAATCAGGACTTAAAAGAAGCATGCATCAAATCTATGAAAGATCCTGAAATAGGAAAGTATTTGTAGCGGGTACTGAAATGGACAGAAACCCAGTTAAGATCTTTGAGTCTGGGGGCATTTTCTTTTAAGGTCTCTATACTGGCATAAAGGGGTATACTGGCCCTTTAAGAGCAGAGAGTCCAGAAGAATCTGTTCCGGGGGTTGCAATCAACAAAGGCTCAGGAAATGGCTCTGTAGGAGAAAAGAGGAAGCAATCCAGTGAATTAGGAGTTGGATGGAGGCAAAACCCCATGAACCGTTCCTTTAAGGGCACGGGATCAGAGCTCCCTTCTTCTTTCAGCCAATCGGGAGAAGTTTGCTCTGGAGCAGGGCAGTATATAGAATGCGTTCTCCCTCAGAGCAGGGGAGACACTGATAAGAGAAGGAAGCCAGAGAGTTAAATTCTAGGGGACAGAGCTATGAGAAGTGACCCTGGATAGAGCAGCAAAGAACTCCATGTGGATGCCAGAAAAGCCAGAGATAAACCGAACCTTTGGATTGCAGTAATGGACTATTTGGAACTGTTTTGGGCATTAAAACAGCCCCCAATAGATGGTGGTCGGACTAATAAGAAAGGCTGTGGGGGATCTGCCAGGGGCCCTGAAAGGTAGAACACTGGGAGGTTGCTGCAAAGGGAATTCTTGCCATGAGGGATTGCTCAAGTGGCAGCAGCCCTGTTATGGTACGGTTGTCAGATTCTGGTCAGGCTAAAATTTGGGGAGTTTGGATTTTGGGAGTATCAAAGGGAGGGAATTACAGGAGGCGAAAACATCAATAAGAATTTCTGCAAAAAGTCATGCTATAAAATATTGTATGTGAGCAGTGTTCCAGAGGTGACAGCAAGTAATTTTACAGACTTGGGCCTGGTCTACACTACGACTTTAATTCGGATTTATCAGCTTTAATTCGAATTTACCATGTAACCGTCCACACAACGACGCTATTTATTTCGATGTAAAGGGCCCTTTAAATCGATTTCTGTACTCCACCCCGACGAGCGGAGTAGCGCCAAAATCGATTTTAACATTTCGAATTAGGGATAGTGTGGCCGCAATTCGATGGTATTGGCCTCCGGGAGCTATCCCACAGTGCATCATTGTGACCGCTCTGGACAGCAATCTAAACTCGGATGCACTGGCCAGGTAGACAGGAAAAGCCCCGCGAACATTTGAATTTCATTTCCTGTTTGCCCAGTGTGGAGAGCACAGGTGACCACAGATAGCTCATCAGCACAGGTAACCATGCAGGCTGATAATCGAAAAAGAGCACCAGCATGGACCGTGAGGGAGGTACTGGATCTGATTGCTGTATGGGGAGAGGATTCAGTGCTTGCAGAACTTCGTTCTAAAAGACGAAATGCAAAAACTTTTGAAAAAATCTCCAAGGGCATGATGGAGAGAGGCCACAATAGGGACTCTGAGCAGTGCCGCGTGAAAGTCAAGGAGCTCAGACAAGCGTATCAAAAAACAAAGGAGGCAAACGGTCGCTCCGGGTCAGAGCCGCGGACATGCCGCTTCTACGCCGAGCTGCATGCAATTCTAGGGGGGGCTGCCACCACTACCCAACCTGTGATCGTGGATTCTGGGTCGGGGATAGTCTCATCAGTGACGCCTGAGGATTCTGCCGATGGGGGAGAGGAGGAGGAGGAGGATGAGGATGAGCTTGCAGAGAGCACACAGCACTCCGTTCTCCCCAACAGCCAGGATCTTTTTCTCACCCTGACTGAAGTACCCTCCCAAGCCAGTACCCAAGACTCTGACCCCATGGAAGGGATCTCAGGTGAGTTTACCTTTTAAAATATAAAACTTTGTTGTAAAAGCAAACGGTTTTTAATGATTACTTTGCCCTGAGGACTTGGGATGCATTCGCGGTCAGTTCAGCTACTGGAAAAGTCTGTTAACGTGTCTGGGGATGGAGCGGAAATCCTCCAGGGACATCTCCATGAAGCTCTCCTGGAGGTACTCCGAAAGCCTTGCCAGAAGGTTTCTGGGCAGTGCATCCTTATTCCCTCCTCCATGGTAGGACACTTGACCATGCCATGCTTGCAGCAAGTAATCTGGTATCATTGCCTGACAAAGCCTGGAAGCGTATGGTCCCGGTGTTTGCTGGCATTCAAGCAACATCCGTTCTTTATCTTGTTGTGTAATACTCAGGAGAGTGATATCACTCCTGGTAACCTGGTTGAAATACGGGAACTTAATTAAGGGGACAGAGGTGGCAGTTCCTACTGGGCTGTTTGCCTGTGGCTGAAATGAAATCCTTCCCTGCAGTTAGCCAAGCGCAGATGGGAAATTGGCCCTGAGTTTTTTGCGTTTGGCTAGCAGGGATCTTCCCTGTTACCAGCCACGCGGTGTGTGTGTGGGGGGGTACCGTGATCATCCCAGAGAATTCATGGCGGGAGGGGGGCGGCGGCGGGGTGGTTAGTTTGGTGCCTGCAGGGATCTTCCCGGATACCAGCCACGCGGTGGGGGGGGGGGGGTACCGTGATCATCCCAGAGAATTCATGGCGGGAGGGGGGCGGCGGCGGGGGGGGTGGTGGTTAGTTTGGTGCCTGCAGGGATCTTCCCTGATACCAGCCACGCGGTGGGGGGGGAGGGGTACAGCGATCATCCCAGAGAATTCATGGCGGGAGGGGGGCGGCGGCGGGGGGGGGGGGTGGTTAGTTTGGTGCCTGCAGGGATCTTCCCTGATACCAGCCACGCGGTGGGGGGGAGGGGTACAGCGATCATCCCAGAGAATTCATGGCGAGAGGGGGGGTGGTTAGTTTGTTTTCTGCTGCTGCTGCTGAATGTTAACAGAAAAACCGCAGCACTCTACAGGCTATGCTTGGTATGTGGGAAAGGAGGGCGCAGAAGCTGTAAGACAATGGCTTACCATGGCCGCATGCAAGCCGAATTCTGTTGCCCAGACCTGTGATCTCTAGCAGCAAAGCCACAGGCACTCAGCATTAAGAGGCAAAATGCGACCTTGCACAGAAATCACATGTGCTATGTAATGTGAATAGTGTTGGTCACCGTGAAAGAGTATAAGCATTGTTCTGCAAAATGTAGCTTTTTAAACAATTCTCTCTTTTTTCCCCTCCCTACAGCAGCTGCAAATTCCTCAAGCCTCCCTCCTCCATCCCGAAGGTTATCACAGATAAGGCATCGTAAGAAGAGAACGCGAGACGAGATGTTTTCTGAAATTATGGAATCCAGCCGCAGTGACAGAGCTCATCTGAATGAGTGGAAGGAAACAGTTTCAAAGTATAGGAAAGAAGACAGTGAACGTGAGGACAGGAGGGACCAACGTGAGGAGAGGAGGGACCAACATGAGGAGAGGAGGGACGCTAGAGATGAGAGGTGGCGGCAGGAAGACCAGAGGAGGCAGGATGCAACGCTGGGGCTGCTGCGTGAGCAAACAGACATGCTCCGGCGTCTGGTGGAGCTTCAGGAACGGCTGCTGGAAAACAGACTGCCGCTTCAGCCCCTGTTCCACCCTCCCCATGTTCCGTATCCTCCTCACCCAGACGTGTAAGAACGCGGGGGGGGGAGGCTCCGTACACCTTCCCATTCCACCCCAGTAGACAGCCCAAGCAAAAGGCTGTCATTTTTTTAACCTTTTCTTTGTGGCTTTTTCCTTCCCAGCAATCCTCCTCCCAAATACCACCCGGGTTCCCTCCCTCTTTTTCTAATCTATTAATAAAGAATAAATGATTTTTAAATGATAGTGACTTTATTTGGTTTGAAAGAAAGCTGGGGGAAAGGGGAGGGTGGGTTCCTTACAGAAAATGAGTCAATAAAGGGGGCGGGTTTTCATGGAGGAGAAACAAACAGATATTTCACACTGTAGCCTGGCCAGTCATGAAACTGGTTTTTAAAGCTTCTCTGATGCACAGCGCTTCCTGGTGTGCTCTTCTAATCGCCCTGGTATCTGGCTGCGCGTAATCAGCAGCCAGGCGATTTGCCTTAGCCTCCCACCCCGCCATAAAGGTCTCCCCCTTACTTTCACAGAGATTGTGGAGCACACAGCAAGCAGAAATAACAATGGGGAGATTTCTTTGGCTGAGGTCAGAGCGAGTCAATAATGATCGCCAGCGACCTTTTAAACGGCCAAATGCACATTCTACCACCATTCTGCACTTGCTTAGCCTGTAGTTAAACAGCTCCTGACTCCTGTCCAGGCTGCCTGTGTACGGCTTCATGAGCCATGGCATTAAGGGGTAGGCGGGGTCCCCAAGAATAACTATTGGCATTTCAACATCCCCAACGGTTATTTTCTGGTCCAGAAAGTAAGTCCCTTGCTGCAGCCCTTTAAACAGAGTAGTGTTCCTGAAAACGCGAGCGTCATGAACCCTTCCCGCCCAGCCCGCGTTGATGTTAGTGAAACGTCCCTTGTGATCCACAAGTGCTTGCAGCACCATTGAAAAGTACCCCTTGCGGTTTTATGTACTCGGTGGCTTGGTGCTCCGGTGCCAAGATAGGGATGTGGGTTCCGTCTATCGCCCCACCACAGTTAGGGAATCCCATTGCAGCAAAACCATCCACTATAGCCTGCACATTTCCCAGAGTCACTAACTTTCGTAGCAGCACCTGAGTGATTGCTTTGGCTACTTGCATCACAGCAGCCCCCACCGTAGATTTGCCCACTCCAAATTGATTCCCGACTGACTGGTAGCTGTCTGGCGTTGCAAGCTTCCACAGGGCTATCGCCACGCGCTTCTCAACTGTGAGGGCTGCTCTCATCTTGGTATTCTGGCGTTTCAGGGCAGGGGACAGCAAGTCACAAAGTTCCATGAAAGTGCCCTTACGCATGCGAAAGTTCCGCAGCCACTGGGAATCGTCCCAGACCTGCAACACTATGCGGTCCCACCAGTCTGTGCTTGTTTCCCTTGCCCAGAATCGGCGTTCCATGGATAGAATCTGCCCCATTAACAACATGATCTCCAAAGCACCGGGGCCCGTGGTTTCACAGAATTCTGTATCCGTGTCCGTGTCCATGTCCATGTCCTCATCATGCTTGTCGCTGCGTTGCCGCCGCTGCTGCCTCCTCGCCTCGTTTTTCTGGTCCTGGCTGAGCATAAACTCCACGAGAATGCGCGAGGTGTTTACAATGTTCATGACTGCTGTCTTGAGCTCAGCGGGCTCCATGCTTGCCGTGGTATGGAGTCTGCAGTGTTCACTCACCCAGGAAAAAAGGCGCGAAAATGGTTGTCTGCCGTCCGTTGCTTTCATGCAGGGAGGGAGGAGGGAGGGAGGAGGTGAGGCTGTACCCAGAACCACCTGCGACAATGTTTTTTGTCCCATCAGGCACTGGGATCTTAACCCACAATCCCAATGGGCGCGGGAGACTGCGGGAACTATGGGATAGCTATGGGATAGCTACCCACAGTGCAACGGTGCAGAAATCGACGCTAGCCCCGGTACTTGGACTCACACCACCGAATTAATGTGCTTAGTGTGGCCGCATACATTTCGACTTTATACAACCTGTTTTTCAAATCCGAATTATATAAATTCGGATTAATCCCGTAGTGTAGACATACCCTTGGAAAATATACTGTAGGAGACAAAAGAGTTCAGGGTTGAGTGAAAAGGTACCTGACAGCAGAAAGTTAATAAAAAAAAAGTACTGACATCTTTAAGTATGGTTACATAAGTGGAAGTCCTTACAAATGTATAAGTATGCAGTTTATACATCTATATAGATATAGAAATATTTTTTTTTTCATTAGAAGAGCTAACAATTAGAGAGAGTCATTTTGATCGTTAGGTTATTAGATGACAAACAGGTTATTACTGATAAATCAAGGATTCCAGGTAATGGTTATAAATCAAGAGAGAGAATATTTGTAAAACATTAAAATAATGCAGCTTTGTGAAATGAAAAAGTTATGCTATTCAATTGACTAAGTGTCTGCAGTAAATGGGATGCTGATGGGTACATACAGGAAAAAACAGAAGTCCAAATTATTATTATATACAACAGGGCACTGGTTAGATTATAGCATAGAAAGGATACTTAATATCAGCTTTGATAAGGTATATCAATGTTTTGTACTTTCATGATTTCAGTTACAAGACAGGGAAAAAGAAGCTGCCTGGTTGGTCTCACTATGAAAGCAAAACAAAAATAAAAAAAAAGTTCCAACCCAATTCCCAACCCACCTTAAAAATGCAAACCTTTTTAAAATAAAAACGTTACCATGAATTAAGATGAAAGTTCATAAAATTCAATTTATTGGTCAACAGCAAAAAACATGGTATTTTGCTCTAGAGATCAGGGAAACCAAAAATTCAGACTCACTGCTTTCTACAAAGGATAAAAAATATGGAAGAAAAGATGTATGAGAAAGAGGCCAGATGACATCAATACCTTTAGGAGCGAACTGTAGCAGTTTAAAACCAATGCTTCCTCTCCTCCACTGTTCCCTCTAAGCTGTGCACGCGCACACAGATCCTAAACCCCGCGCACACGTGAAACACTGCGCACACAAAAATTTGCACAAAAGCACAACAATTTGCACAGACGACATTTTTTGCACACATGGCCTGTCAAAAATTAGAGGGAACATTGCTCTCCTCCCCCTCACCCTTTCGGGAGTGGGGAATCATCCGAATGAGAAGTTATAGGAAATGGCGGGGGAGAAGGAAGGAGGAAGAGAGATGACATGAGATGGGCTCAGTAACTTCACCTCTAGTAGCCTCTTCTTTTTCTAGGGCTTCTTACCTTTTCTAAAATTCTAACATACATCAATCTACTGGCATAAAAAGTACCCACCATTCCTCACTAACTGATAATTTTTTCTGCCTACTTCCATCATACATCTATCTTAGCTCACTTGCTAACATCCTCACGGCATCATTCACAGGGGGTGGCAGGCTTTGATTTGACTCAGGGCTTACCTATACTGAAGTCCAGCCATTGTTCTAACTATATGCTAGTTTTGCTCCTGTGCTCCAAAATCCTCCCTTCAAATTTTCTCCTCCCCTCTTGGAGCAAGTGTTTAGAAAAGTACCTTGCTCAGTGCAATAAGACAAATATCCTGCTACCCCATTTACAATCTCTAATTTAAGTGAAGTTGGAATCAAGCCACAGTATTTTTTTTCTCACTTATTTTTCCTTTCTATTATTCTTAGTGGAAGGGACTAACCTGACCATGTTAGAAACTCTATAGTCCTCTATTTATCCAGACAACAGGTACAGTTCAGGCAGACCAAACTGCTCTATTAAGGTACCTTCCAGACTGCACTCTGGGGCTGAAAGAGCAGTTCATTCAATTCTTGACTTCTCTACTCAGACTGCCTCAAAGGTGGCAAAATAGTCACAATCCTGAGCACATTTGGTCTAGGCTGAGGACTCCTATCCTCTAAGAATTGGACCAAGACTATCCCCTAACTTCACCCAGATCCCCAAGCAGCCATGAGATGACAATGAATTCTGGCTACATCTAACCTGGGTTGAATTCAAACTGGTAAATAAAGGCAAAAGGCTCCACATTCCTTTGTTCAACAACTTTATATCAAGTAACAGGCAATACAAGCAATTATTTTGGACCCTGAGTATTGCTGCCTGCAAAGATTTAAAACAGGTGTGACTGCAAGGCAGGCAACTTGTATTCCAGTTCTTGCATCTGGCAGCTTGAGGTTCTGAAAATCATAAGGCTGGCTCAACTTCTGCAGCTCAGCTAACTTCAATGCAATAAACACAACTTAAGGCACATACAATTTAATGCAAAATAGGTTAGGCCCAGTAGGCCCACCAGCAAGCAGAAATCAAAATCAGTTACCCTATTAAAATGGCAGAAGCATCTTGGAAAGACAAGACACATGTTAAAGTTAAGTTATGGGGGAGAGAGAGAGATTTTTAATGCATACCCAAATACACAAAGCCACTAAACCTGACATACAAACAATACTAAGTGAAAACAACATGGCCCACAAGTATTGAGTTTCAGGTACTTTGTCTGCAGTGATATTCATCATGTGCTTTTTTATTATTAAAGGAACCATTATGAGGCTCAAATAATAAGAACTGGTCTTCTCTTAGTGTTTCACTTTCTGGACAGAGGAAAAGTCAAGAGAAGACTATATCTTACATTATTTCAGGCCCAGAAATGGCTCCTTGAACCAAAAAAGCTCATAAAAAACAAATCCAAAATCAAATATCAAGATATTTAGGTTTATTCAGCTTTACCCTCATACCGTTATATTAAAAGACTCATACTGATATATTAAAGATTTATCCTGCATAAACTGAATCTAGAGCCTTATTAGAAAGTCAGAAATGCTGGGAATACAAGCAAGCATTCTGTGCATGTTTGATCTTTACTACTTCCATAGGTAAAGAGAGCTTTTTAACTGGACTTACACGCCTCAGCAATACATACTGAATGTGAAAGGAGAATATATTTCTTGCTGCACCCACATTCATATTTGAATGAAAAATAAGATGCTGGACTTTAGAAAAAACAAAACAAAAGGATTATTAATTAATTACATTATAAATTATTATTGTAAATTATGTTTCAAACTACTGACCAAAAACTGTTGATATTTATTCTGTGCAAAAATAGAGCCATGCTAAAAACTACATGCGATAAAAAAGAAAATTTAACAAAAACTTTTCTTATACATTGCAGAGACCACAAGGCAAGTGAACAGCTCAGCAAGCCAGGAGCTAGCTTCAGTGAACTCATTCTTTGAATACGAATTAGCAGCGCGTAATCGCAGCATATTTATGAGGCCTTTTGCCTGGTCCTTTTCTCCTGTGAATGCTGTATTATTCATTGCGTGTGCCCTGACCCCCGTGCGCTCCTGTTCTGACAAATCATACTTGATTAAGACAAATCTTTATTAGTTAGCTAGTCAACTTCCCCATTTATCATTTGCAAATCCCATTCTCCTTTCTGGGTACAGTAGAAGTGACTGAGACCATTTCCCCCCATATAAAAATGAAATGCTTGTTACTGACAATAAGTGCAAACAAAAGCACAGGAGTCAGTAATAGAGAAAACAAAGCTTTAATAGGTATAAATTACCAACATGGCAAAACGCTAACAGCAGCATATGTTAGCAGGGCTGAGGAAATGTTTATTAGCTAATACTTTCAATAGATTCCCCACTTCCCCTCACCCACTAAACTCTTTCTTGAAAACAAAATGTCATATATACAAACCGCATTGCAAAGTTGGAGTTTCAAAGTACTGAGGGTTTTTTTTTTTTTTTTTAAGACTGCTGAGTAAAAGAGATTTTTACCAAAAAGAAAAATCTTTTAAAAGTGGATATATGAGAGGAGGCAAAATGAATTCAAAATTATTCATGAACCTTCAGCTCCATATGAAAATGTAAGAGGCAATTTTTTAAAACTTCAAGAAGGTGGCAATTTTTTAAAACTTCAACATAATGTTAGTGTATTCAGCATGCATTTTACAACTGGAAAAAATCTGTGATGTCTAATGCATGCCATTTTACTCATGAGAGTGGCTTTTGCTCAGAAATCAGAAGGATGTCCCTTCCATCCATCAGCGCTCTGCGTCTGGAAATGTGATGCTTCCATTTGCAAATGGAAGGATGAGGATTACAGATGATAGATGGTCCAGAAATTAGGCTGCTACAATTGGACTGTGGAGATGTGGGTTCAATTCTCTGCTCTTCCATAAATTTCCAGTGTGACTTTGGGTGAGTCACCAAGTCTCTCTTTCCTCAGTTTCCCATCTGTGAAATGGAGATAAAAGTACTGCCCTACCTCAGGGGGATGTTGTGAGGATAAATACACTAAAAAATTGGGAGGCGCTCAGACACTATGGTAATAGGGCCCAAAGGTATCTAAGATAAATAGAAATGGATCATTAAATCAGTGATGTAGTACAACTAGTTGACAAATAATTAGTCTGTAAATAAGCAAATACTACTAGTGACTTCTTCTATACATATTTATATTCTTCCGTTTCGAGAATTGGGACTTTTTCAAAGTTTATTTATTCTGCGAATAGCTAAGGATCTCTCGTTTTCACGGCATCTCCCTATTTTTCTATAAAATTATATTTAAAACACTAGAGTCTGCAATTGATTAGTATTATAAAATCATCAACAAACTTCACACTTACAGTGAAATTAACCCCAGCAAATGCATCTGTGCAGCACTTACATAGTACAGTTCTAATGACACCTTCTCACTTTAACATTCTGTTTTCTATTTGTACTCAGAGTCAACTTTGCTCACTTTAATGACAGAAGTAAATTTCATTGTTTAGTCCTGCAAAGTCAACACTGCTATGGGAGAGGGAGTTGAATCCTGTCCCTTGTCACGTATCTGTAGAATTCTTAGTTAAATTCCAATTGCAGGGGCATATTCTGTCCTCAATTACACTCGTGCAAACGCACTGCAAACAACTAGTTCCTTCAGTGCATCCCATCTAAACAAAATGGGGTTACAGAGGTATAACAGAGTGGACTTTGGCCTGCTAAATCTTAATTAGTGGGGATGGTATGAGAAAGAAAAAACTCAGCTTGAGCTAAAGATCCAATTTGAGTTTTGGACATGGGGCGGGGGGTGGGAAATCTCCTTTTACTGTTCACATTTGTTCTGGAAAACTGAGATGCAAATACACCTCTACCCCAATATAATTCTGTCCTCAGGAGCCAAAAAATCTTACTGCGTTATAGGTGAAACCGTGTTATATCGAACTTGCTTTGATCCACCGGAGCGCACAACACCCCCTGCTCCCCGGAGCACTGCTTTATCGCATTATATCCAAATTCATGTTATATCTGGTTGCGTTATATCAGGGTAGAGGCGTATTGTTCTGAGATGCAAAGAAAGACTCCTCCATAATGCCACTTTTCAGAATAGAATCAAGTTTTAGGAACAACATCTTAAGCCCTTCAGCTGGGGTTTAAGAGCTGTGCGGCTAGAGTTCTGTCAGCCCTCCGCTAATTGATTGTTGGCACCTGCTGTTGCTAAGATTCTCGTTTTAGAGTACGTCTACACAGCAGTTGGGAGGTGTGATTCCCAGCTTCGGTAAACACATAACCATTAGCTTTGCTCCAGCTCGTGCATTTAAAAATAGTCGTTTGGCTGTGGTGGTGCACACAGGCACTTGGGCTAACTGCCTGAGTGCGTAAACAGGGGGTTGGGTGGGACTATACGCCAGCAGCTAGCCTGAGCCACCATCTGTGGTACTACAGCCACACTGCTATTCGTAAGGCACTAAACTCAAGCAGAGTGAGTGTTTGTAGGTCTACCTGAGCTCGGAACCACACCCCCCAGCTTGCTGTGTAGTCAGACCCTTAGGGATCTTGTCAGATCCACAATGCTGCTACATGCTCATGTGGCAGCTGTTTTAAACGGTGCTTTTTTTCCAATAGGTTTCTAATAAGACAAGTGTGACTGCTTTCTTCTGATGCTAGCTGGCAATGCTTATCCAGGCCTTTGTCATCTCAAGATTAGATGAGCTGTAGTTGGGGCTACACTTCGGCTCCATTTAGAAGTTGAAGCTAGTCCAGAATGGAGCAGCCTGCTCATTAAGCAGCAGGTTTAGTCTAGAGCATGTATCACTCATGATCTTCGAGCTGCATTGGCTGCCTGCAGGCTCCCGGTGGCCATTCAGGGTGTTGGGTTTCCCTTTTGAAGCCCTAAAAGCGGTTTCGGTCAGGGTTACTTGAGAGACAGCCTCTCTCTTAGTTCCAAACCTCTTTAGTTACAATCAGCAGAGGCAACTGAGCTGGAGCTGCCATTAAATAAAAGAGAAAGAACTGCCAGCAGGCCATTCTCTGTGAGGGCCGCTCACGTAGACTAAAACACATCTCCCATTCTGCTGGTCCACCAGAATTCAGATCTGTCAGCTTCCAGGACATTCAATAAAAGTCCTCTTTTCCCCATGCGCACTCGGAATGGGTCAGGATGAGGAAGGAGGTTGTTATTTGTTTGTTGTACTCTAACAGTGACGGAGTGGTATGATGATTGTATGCCTGGCTGGCAATAGATTTTAGTGATCCAGTGTCATCAATAATGGTTCTGGTTGCTCCTCATAGATATGCTTTATAATATCAAACCATATAAATAGTTATATTTCTTGGAGGTTGATACTTTTTGTTTTGCTGCATTGTGTGGCTACTTAGGGAAACACAGCGTGACCTGGCAAGGTGTTGAGTACACTGATTTTCATTCATGCTCAGCACCTCAAATGATCAAGCCAACAATGAGACAATGTCTGAACCAGGTAGAGAACCAGGATTGCTGACTCCCACTCCTAGACTCAAAGCAGGGGAACACACTGCCTCCAGCTAGGAACAAACAAACAAATATATTAAATCCACTGAAGATAGTAAAATACCCAGAGATTATTATTGCCATTTTAGCTATTTAAGTCTTCAGCACCATTTTCCAAATATACCTACAGATATAAATATTTTTCTAGTGAAATATAGAGGGCATAATGACCGAATGAAATTTATTTTATGGTCTACATATTTTCAATACAATACATTCTAATTTGGAATATGTTTTCAGTTGAAAAAATGGTAAGATTTTAAAACAAAAAATAAGTAGCATGTTCTCATCAACTACAGCACATTACACTTCATCTTAGAAAAAACTACCAAACTATTTGTTCACCACAAAATATTATAATTATGCAATTATCATTAAATTGGTAAATCATTACAGCCTGACATTTTAATATAAACACCCAGTTTACAAACACAACTTTGCTGGAAATTTTCAAAATGTGTTAAACTGATGTCAGTGTCTCAGTAATTTCACAGTTTAAAAACAGTTAGAAATATAATGACTACACTACACTTGATTAAAGCATTTACAGCTCTAATCAAAAACTGACAGCAAGATCAAAGATGTTAACTTAAATCTCTCTTCTAATTATGTTTAAAATGCCACACCTCAGGCCTGTCTCTCCTCTTCTTTTTCAAACCAAATTCTGCTTAAGAAAGATCTAACACTTCTTAACAGTTCATTATCCAATAAAACTATTCAAAGCTTAAAAGCAATCTACACAATTAGTCAGGACCTCAGGGAGTCCACCGGTAGTCTTTATTACAGGGCTTCATATTAAAACACCTTAATTATATTTGTCAAATGGATTTCATTAAAACCCATCGTCACTTTAATTTTCATATTTTGACAGTGCTGGCATAAGCATTATTACCACCTGCCAAGCTAGGAACCACAGCAAAATTATCAAATTCCTTCAAATACTAAGCAGTTTCTTTTTGCGATGATTTCCCCCAATTTGGTGAATGTACCACAATTAATAGGAATAATTAAAACTGCACAAGACACATACAAACACACAAATTACATGTACAGGATATGTGTTGGAGGTGTGCAAATAGGAACCTGTATGAATACTTGGTTGCCAGCAGCACTTTATACAAAGATAAGACATATACACGGATGTGTCTGTGAATAATAAAGACAAGACATCAAACAGAATGCACTATTTAATCAAATGACAACCATCATGACTTGAAAGCAGAGGACATTTTAACTACTTTTTGTTATAGTCATATTCAACACAACTGATATGGGTTTGTGGTCATCTATTGTAACCTCATTTTTACTTTAGAGATGATTCATTTACAGTACCAGCAGTCTAAACATTAAATAATAATAAAAATATGTTTTATCCTATCTAAATACCAATGAATAGCAGAGCACAATTGTGTCTCATGTTTATGCTACTTTTCTAATTCATTTTTTATATATCTATCTTTAGTTTTGTCTATAGCACTCATCGCTGAAGAAACTAAGCAATTAGTAATACTTAACAATTACTTGTAGTACAAAAACTTGGCACTGGTGTTCAGGGCCGGTGGAAGGATGTTTCGCGCCCTAGGCGAAACTTCCACCTTGCGCCCCACCCCATCCCCGAGCCCCCACCCTGAGGCGCCCCCCCTGCCCCAGCTCACCCCTGCCCCGCCTCCTCCCCGAGCTTCACCTCTCCCCCCTCCCAGGCTTGCAGCGCCAATCAGCTTAGGCACCACAAGCCTGGGAGGCGGGAGAAGTGAAGCAGCGACGGCGTGCTCGGGGAGGAGGCGGGGCAGGGAGTTCCCCTGCGTGCCGCCCCCCCACCCTCCCCGCTGCAGGCGGCCCTGCCCGCACTCCACTGCCCCAGCTCCCTCTGCCTAAATGCCGGTGGCGACCAAAGATCCGGCCGCCGCTGTCGAAGAAAATGGCGCCCCCCAAATCTTAGTGCCCTAAGCGACCGCCTAGGTTGCCTAAATGGTTGCACCAGCCCTGCTGGTGTTTCTATAACTATACAACTTGGGCTATTATCATATGTGACACATAAGAAAGTTCCCTTTTTGTTTTGTTTTCTAAAGGATTGCACTGGCAGTTGTAGACAAAACAGCAATTACTAGTGTTTTACTTAAATATACTGAGTGAAATTCATTCCTGATGTAATTCCTTTGGCTTCAACAGATATACATACGTTAGGGACCATTTTGGCCCACAATAGATAATAATAGGATGCAGATTGCAAGTGGAGAAAAAACAGAATATTTTTCTTTCTTCATATAATTATAGTAGGAAAAAAGAAATGAAGAGGTTTTTGCCATATTTGTAACATACTTCGCTACTTTGTACAAAGGTCTCAAGAGTAACAATCTCCTGGTGTTATGAATATTTTAAGACTTATTAAATGTTCTTGGATTATTGTGGGTAAAACGATGGGATTTTAAAGAACCAGTTTAAAATGACAATTACATCTCCCCCCCCCCCCCACTTAAGAAAAAAATATTCTACTTAGTTTTTTTTAATATAATATGATGGAAGGGAAAACCCCAGCATCCTTCATAGAGGAGAGTAATGTTACAAGTGTTAACATAAGAATTGCTGATGGCACTTTGGATTGCACAAAAATAAACAGCATAGCGAGAGAAACCCATGGAGCTAGATCTGTTTCCATCTCTGCCACAGACTTCCTCAGGCAAGTCACTTAGCCCTTCTTTACCTCAATTACCCACTGGTAAAATGGGAAGAATAAGTCTTTCTTATTCCACAGGGTTGTTGAAAAGTTAAGCTAACGTTTGTAAAGTGCATTAGAAGGGATTATGTGAGTGTAAAGTATATTATATTTAGTTACAGGGTTGAGGTTGTATATTTTAGTGGAAAAAGCTAAGTTAAACGACTTGCAGCTCCAAAACCCTCCTGCCCCCAATAATAATCAAAGTCTGAAGATCTATAAACCAACGTGATGTGGAAATCAACCACAATGCCAAAACCATAACCATACAGAAACAGATATAACCTATTTGCTAGAGAGAGGTCTTGGTGGCTATAAAGCCTTCCTTTCACGGTTTCCCTGATCCAGCCCTCTTAGCACCCTCTGTCTTCTAGCTTTTGCCCAATATTAGGGAAAAGAAACCATCCTACTTCCAGGGATTCTCATCTAGCAAGTCATGGCATTAATAACTGTGGCTATGGGCTTTGTAGCCTGAATGGGTCAAGAAATTAAACTTCTGCTGAAACAGGCAAGTACCCATATACAATACTAATGCTGTTATTGGGACATTTCTACGTGAAGTACCCTACAGTGCTTGGACATGTACGCTTCAACTGAAACCTACTGTTCAACTAGAGTGTGTGATGAAAAATTTATTCCCAACCCCAATATTCAAACTAGAGTCAACATAAGCACTGAACAATGTTCTGAAACCAACCGTCCATAACACCAGAGTACCACCTCCTTTCTGCTGACAGTGAAAGGTAAGCGGGGAGGTTCTTTATATTGTTGGTGAGGGTACAGTAAGGGCTCTTGTTCTTCCTAAGAAGATGGTTTTAATTCCTGTGAGTGAGTGAGAGAGAGTGTGTGTGTGTGTGTGTGTGTGTGTGTGTGTGTGTGAGTGTGAGTGTGAGTGTGAGAGAGAGAGAGATTAGCGAGTGCTGCTGGTTAACATGAGACCACATGCTCCTTAGATATTGTTCACCACACTCTTTTTATTGCAATCTTGTCCTCCTTGGCTTCCATGACTCTGTCCTCCCTATTCTCCTCCAATCTCTCTAGTCATTCTTCAGTACATCTTTCGGAGGATCCTCCTTCTAATTCATCCTCCCACTTTCTTTGGGAGTTCCACGAGCTCTGACCATGGTCCCCTTCTCTTCTCCCTCTACACCTTATCTCCAGGTAACCTCATCCGCAAACATAAATTCAACTGCCGTGTCTATGCTGACAATTTGTAGATCAACCACTCTACTCCACACCTGTTTCCTTCTGTTAAAACTAAAATCTTGGTCTGTCTTTCTCGCATGAAAAGATGTCTAGTCATCAGCTCAAGCTCAACATGGCTGAAACTGAGATGTTTATCTTGGCTCCTCCCATCATATCCTCCTCTCTACCTCCTTTCTCAATCACTCTGAACAATACCATCATCCTGCCGGTCACTTAAGCTCAGAACCCAGGCATCATCTTCCATTCTGACCTCTCTCTAGATCCTCACATCCAGGCTGTGTTAAAACTTGCAGACTCCTTCTGCATAATCTCTCTAAAATACGGCCTTTTCTATCCACCCACACAGCTAAACTCTCATCCAGGCTCTCCTTTCACATCTTGGTTACTGTAACTTCCTTCTCTCTGCCTTTTTCAAAGCCAGTCTTACTGTATTCAAATCCACTCAGGATGCTGCTGCAAAAATTATTTTCCTAGCCTTTTGCGTTGCCCTGTCTTCCCTCTCTTTTTCTCTCTCCACTGACTCCCTCTTCTCTACTGGATCAAACATAAGCTACTTATTTTCACTTGCAAGACCCTTCGTGGCCTATCCCTAACCTCTCCTTCACTGTTGAGAGCTCAGTGCTCGTCTCTGATCTCCAATGACACAAGCCACCACTGTCCACTTGTTACATTTTCAGACAGACACCTTCCTGCTTCATCTTCAGCAGACAAGCTTTTATGCTGTCCCATCATGTTGGGAGAAGCTCCTTGTAAACACCCATAAAGCTAATTGATGTGCCTCCTTCAAATCCCTCCCCCAAACTTTCCTTTGCCACGATAATGACAAAAAACTTGACAATAGCTAGGCCACTGGTGTGCTGAGGTCATTATTTATCATGCTGACCAGTACCCATCTCACCGTTTCCTTGTATTCTCCCATCTGTTTATCTGTAGCTATTTGTTGTCTCGTCTTATACTTGGATTGTAAGCAATTTGAGGCAGGAACTGTCTTTTTGTTCTGTGCTTGTACAGTGGCTAGCACAATGGGGTACTAGGTACTACAACAGCACAAATAAATAAATAAATAATGCTACTGAAGAAGGGGACATAGTTTCTTCTACTTTCTGGAAATCACTGGTTTTAATTCACCACGCAAGTTTCACTTTGACAGTATTGTCAGTTTTGTTTTGTTTTACTTTTCTTTGTCCCCTTGTACAATTAACAACCAAAATTCCACCTGAAGTAAATGGGAATCTTGGCTACATCCAGGTACCTGAAGATTACAGTGCTTGGTATTTAGAAATGCATGGAATGAAATAAATAATCAGAGAATCCAACTGCATTTCTTTCATAAGAAACAGGAATTACCAGCGCATGTCTTAATACAATGCAGGTGCAGAATAGAAATTTATGTGTGGACTGTATTACTGACACATTTTACCTTCTTAAAACAAATGTTATCATCTAGAAGGCTATCAGCAAATAGGATGTAAATCCTGTTGTGACAAATGAATAATTTACTAAATCAACATTATTACTAATAATTATGGAAAATATCAATGTTTTCCATTCTTGACAAACAGGGAGCCAGCCATGTTTCCCATTTCAGCTGTTATGCACATGGAGAAATTAAAAATGGGATCTCTCCCTTGCTGGCACATATTTGATACCATTTTAAGTGTATTTGTTACAAATGAAGGTCTACAGAACCCCTAATGACACAAGTCACCCAGAGCATATATGTTTATGAATACTGCATATACTGCACTTCATATGCCATGTTTGTGTGGTGCTGAAATACTAGTTTTGATTCGGTCATTAAAATCCTTAAGGATGTGTTTTGCATTTAAAAAAATAGTATTGTTTGAGTTTTAATCATTATCACATTGTTCATTGTATTTATTTTAAATCCCATCCTGGACATTGTTAACATATTTCTAATGTACAGGACTGATTTATGAAGACTATTTGGGAGAAAAGGAGTCAAAGTATATACATAACAAACAAGCCGGAATAGGCAGTGATGTGGCCTATTGCTTAACTGTGAAGTGTGAATGGCAGCATCCAAAGGCAACATTTGAGAAAAGAATGGGAGACTGCTGTGATAGACTATTCAACTCGCACATGGCACTTGATAGACCTGATTCTCCTCATTAGTACCAATTTTATACCAGTGTAACTCCATGTACTTCTCTAAAGTTACCACTGGTTTTCACTTTACTCACTTCTGTAGTCGGAAAGAATAGTTCCCTCCATCCCAGGAATCACTGGGTAAATTTCTATGGCCTGAGTTATATGACTAAATGATTACTGTGGTTCTTCTTCCCCTTAAACATTATGAAAATGCTGCACAGATATTAATAAGTGAATCTTCACAGCACCCTGGGGAGGTAGGTAAGTAGACTTACTACCATTTTACAGTGGAGACAATGAAGCAGAGAGGTGAAGTGAGGTACCTAAATCCACACTAAGTCAGTACCAGGGCCTGGATTAGAATTTATGACTTCCTGACTTCTAATGCCATTTTCATTCTGCTAGACAATAACAACAGTACTTATACACCAGCTTTTTCACCGGAACCCTTCACAAACATTCATTAAGCATCTAAAAACCCATTTAACAAGTATTATTAAACCTAAAGAATGACCAGAGAACATGTTGAGGCCAGATTTTATGCTATGAAAAAAAGATGGAAGCAAAGGTTAGAGAATAATCAAGAAGTGATTGGGCTATACCATGGAGTGAGAAACAAAGCAGGAAAAGTGAACCTGGGTGTACTGTGGAAGAATTTGATAGGCTTAGAGTAACACTAATTTGTTGGAAGTATGGCAGGATGATCTTTAACAAATATGCATATCTCTATGGATTAAAAGAAATGAACTAAGCACAGTCTGCAAGTCTAACAGGTCTACACACCTGGGAGATTTAAAAATCATACTTTGAATGGTTCGTCTTCACAATTTGGTATTTGAAAAGCCAATATATTTTTAAGATCTAAATTTATAGAACTCTGAGTTTCCAACCCTCTGCACACACTGCAGTCAACAACACACATCCCACCCCACACAAATGCACAAACGCTGTATCCTTTCTCATTTAAAAACTCTTCTCTTCATTAAAATATAGTATGTTGATTTAGTCAGAAGTTCCATCTATTATATACTGTAATGATTTAATAGGGCCAATTAGACCTACAGTGTTCCTAAAAATAGAGGAGCTCCAGCTGGAGCTCCGTAGACCACTCATCAATCAATTTCCACAGGGTATTCAGAGAGGGTGCCTCATTCTTTTCTAGATAGAAGACTAAATCATTCAGGAGAGGATGGGCAGGATTTCAAACCAAGCACAGTACTCCATGACAAAATAAAGGGCCCTTTCCGGCTCTTTCTTTTGCAGAAATGAGTTAGAGTTTACTCTTTGGTTCTGGAGGCAGCTGGAAACAAAGTATATATTTTAATGGCACCAAATACTTAGCTAATTCAAGATGCTTTATCCATGTGTCTCTAATGAGAGACTATGCGCAAGCCCTTAAAGCAATCTGCAATACAGTGTATGTTCCTTGAAAATGTCATTAAGCCATTTTGACATGTAGCAAGCAATCCCTGGCAAAGGCCAATAACTTGATCCATTTGAACAACTTACATTTGTTAAAACTGTGTTTATAAAAAACAACTGAGTGACTGAAGGCTATAACATCTATGTTGGTAATGATGCACAGTATGCTGCATAAAGCATCATGCACTTCACCTAATGCTATGGAAAAAACAAACATCACTATGTTCTTCCATTAGAAACAAATCAGTCATGAAAGAATGAGACTCATATACATCACATTCACAATTAACAACCATGATATAAACCCTACAGAGATTTGCCATTAAATATGGGATAAGGAACATTATCAAAAATGGATTCATTGAGACCAAATCATTTATCAGAATTCAGGGAGAAGTGCCAAAGATTCCATGAAGTCTACTATGGACTTCTGTATTGCTACTGGCTTTACATTGAAGGCACTCCAGTCCTATGAAGGGAAGCAGTAAGAGAGAGATAATGTGAAGAACAGTATCAGGAAAAATAGGTGAGTTTTTATTTGGTAGTCTTAGCCTAACTGTTGTTCCGATGGGTTGTTGCTCCAATGACTTAACCAGTTACATCTGGGATACATTTGATAACTGTGTTTCTGATTGGTTCAATTTATTATCAGAAAAAAGCAGCCCTGGCTCTAAAAGGTATTTGATTATGCAAGTTCCTCTTCTCACACTCTGGGCATGTCTACACATACAGCGGGGCTGCTGCTGTAGCGCCTAGTGAAGAGGCTACCTACGCCAACAGAAGAGCTTTTCCTGTTGACATAGGTACTCCACCACCCTGGGAGGCTGTAGCTATGTCGACAGGAGAAGCCCTCCCGTTGACATAGCACTGTCTACACCAGGAGTTAGGCCTGGTCCACACTAACCCCCCACTTCGAACTAAGGTATGCAAATTCAGCTACGTTATTAACGTAGCTGAATTCAAAGTACCTTAGTTCGAACTTACCGCGGGTCCAGACGCGGCAGGCAGGCTCCCCCGTCGATGCCGCGTACTCCTCTCGCCGAGCTGGAGTACCGGCGTCGACGGCGAGCACTTCTGGGATCGATCCGGGATCGATTTATTGCGTCTAGACAAGACGCGATAAATCGATCCCAGAAGATCGATTGCTTACGGCCGAACCAGGAAGTAAGTGTAGACCTGCCCTTAGATCCGTATAACTATGTCACTCGGAAGTGTGGATTTTCCACACCCTTGAGCAATGTAGTTATAACAACATATGTTTGCAGTGCATACTATGGTCTAGTTTGATCTGCTGTGTGGCTTAGTGTGGTTTAGAAGATCAAGAACTGGTGGGGGAACCAGAAACTAGAGGTACTCAACAATTTATTTCAATGAGTAATTTTTTTCTTCAAACACTGGAATTTCGATGACAAAATTTTCCAAAGAAAACTGTCAACATTTTCCATTTTCCAAATAAATTAAAAAAGGAACAAATTTTTACAAAAAAAAAAAATCAACATTTTTTATTTTTGTTTTGTGGGGAAATGTCACAATCTCACTTTTTTTTTTTCTCTTAAAAAAATTCCACTACAAAAAAAGAAAAAAGAAAATGCCTTTTGTGCTCATTTGTTCTCTACCCTCCCCCCACCCCACTCACACACACAAAGGAGGGGAGGAAATTAAAAGAGTGGGATATTCCCCAGTAAAATGAAACAAGAATTTTAAAAAAGTTTTAATTTATCATCTTTGGATAATAACAAATACTGACATGGGGGGGGGGGGGGGTGTCTGAGCAGACAAATTTGAAAATCAAGTCCCCAGTGTAAAACCTATATTGCAGCTTACAAGTGTGCTACCTCCCACATATTTCTTCACCACAGCCTATGACAGAACAATAAGATATTCACAAAATATACACTTAAGTACAATAGATATTACTCTCATTGAATGGGAAGGAGCACTCCTGTTCACCTTTAGTTAAAATTATTTTTATTTTGTTAAATTGTAGTTTCATTTGATACACAAATTGACTATAGCAATCTGAAAAGACTCCAGTTAAATTCAATTGTTTGTTTATAACCATACTTTTACCACACTTCTTTAGAATATATAACTTCTTATAGTCATTTCCAAAATATTTTGGTTGGGGTTTTTAATGTCCCATATCAGTTGTTCTATCAGCACATTTTTGATATAGAATAATTAGACTAACAACCTCTTGCAATTGTGTCTCATCTGAAATGCAGGCGGGTGCGTGTGTTCCACAGCATTTTTGTTTTGGAAACTACTACTAATTTGAACAGGCCAGATGATAATTATCTCAACCTATAGTGACCGCAGTGTGAATCTTAGAAAAGAAGGTGGGAATGCAAGTCATGATGATAATGTTTGATACATCCAAAATATTCAATGTAAAAGTAATCATGCTGACTTTCATCAAGAAAAACATACTGCACCTTAATTCAATTGCTGAAAATCAAAACTTGCACAGTTCTGGACAAGATTATTGCAAATACAATAGATATTTATACATTTATAGCAATTTTTACTCAAGGATTTCAAAGGACATACCCACTGGTGGGCCATTATTATCCCTATTTTACAGAGAGAAACTGAGGCATAGCGAAGTTACTTATTATTATGCTCAAAGTCACACAGAGAATCAGTGGTAGAGTGGGAATGGTTCCTAGCTCTTCTGACTCCTAGCGCTCTGCTCTAAAACAGCATATTCTACACAATTTCCCTAAATTTTTAGTATAGGCAAGAAAAAAAAAAACAAAAAATAAACAAAACCAAATCTTCTTGAGTGTCATTGCATTTCTTTTCTCCATTCCTCACACTTTCAAACAAAGAAGAAACAAATACTGTTTTTCAAATGGAGGAATCTCCAAGCTAGTAGCACATGCAATCATTGCACCTGAAAATGTCATTATTCATTTGAATGTTGGCAAAGTTCTAGGAATAAGAGTCACATCTTGGAAATATCTGTCATTTAATAATTAAACCTTGAGGAGAGAAATAAATAATAATTTTCAGGGGCTAAGAGAGAATCACAGCAATATCACTAAGTCACGTTACTATATTCCCTTAAATGTGCCAAAGGATGTGAAGTTTCAGTTTCTGGTGCTAAAGAAAATCAGTAACTCTGCAATCTGGGAGTAAGAATGAGTCAGTTTGAGGCTCAAAGCAATTCAGAAGGCAGGAAGTAAAAGTTTAATACAGAACCATATACCAAGAGTCTCAAAGAGAGTGTTATAGTGAGAGTACACTTTTCAAGGTAGCATGATGTATATATAGCTAAACTTAGCTTCCCTCTAAAATCCTTCCCACCCTCCCACTCCCTGGACATATATACCTTCACTTTAGTAATATTTAATTCAAATGGTTTTTGTACTCCAATTTAATTTTCTTTGCACAGATAGAAGACATTCTTCTTGTCTTTTGAACCCTTTAGCGTATTTGTTCTGAATTATTTTTTTCATTCCCTGTTATCTTGGAAGCTCTCAATGTTTAAATAGCTCCCTCCTATGTAAAGCTTTGCACTAATATTGATTAGCTTAGGCTGGGAGTTACTATAAGGCATTTTTCAATAATCAGCCCAGCTGTTCAGAGAGCATCTTGAATATAACCCTTAGGTAACCAGCATAATACACAAGGAACTTTCCCTCAGCAAGCACATCTCTGCAATCTCAAGGATGGCTGCTAATGCTTCACCAAACAAAGAACATAATTTTTATTTTAACTGTGAAGGTCAGAGGGTAATTCAAACCAACCAGACATCTCTATGCTTGTATGCAGAATTTAAGTTTGCTTCTTAAGACACTTGTATTTGATTATTTTATTAAGTAAAGTGTCCTTCAACTGAAGGCTCAGTCTTAGTATATTGGTTCTGGGTTAGCAAATGCCAATTTTTTGTTTACATTTAAAAAATATATTTAAATATATAAACAAAACTCAGATTTTCCAGAAAATATAGGGAGTTATAATTGTACAAAATATATGAAGCATTAGCTTGAAAATACCTTTGTCACAACAGTGAATTGCAGGTGTTACTAAATGACTAGGGGAGAAAAAAAGAGAAACAATTGTATATTAATTAAAAATAATTAATATATGAACACAATGTCAACTACTAAAGTAACATGATTCACACATACCATGTGCTTAATAATATCCAAATAGAAAAAGTTATTTGAAGTGTTCAGACTTTTAATTTATTCAAGACTGAGCTAACATGCCAATTTTATTTTATTTTTTACATTGTCTCACTAATTAAAATATGGAAGAGAAAAGTGATAGGCAACGAAATATCTGAAACCATTCATACCTTCTTTCTTATACAGTTAAGTTTACTATTAATCTTGAATAATTTTAATTCTATAATTAAAAAAATAAAAAGTTTTTTTTTTAATTTGTGATTTTGAAACATCAAATTATGCTACATTGTTTTTATAGCTCTTAGGGATCCTTGAAGGAAAACTTTGTATAAACTAAAATGAAAAAATAAATCAATGTAAAAATAGCTGTAGGTAGCTGCTCGGCACACTGTAAAAACCAATGATGTTCACACCCCTCAGTGGGCGAAGGATAAACATCATAAAAGTAAATAGCACTCTGAAATAGATGGCTCCTATAAATCCTGTAAACAGCACAAACTGTTTTGTTGTTTTAAAAAAAGCTTATGCATAAGTAATCCCATGTGACTTTAATGATGATTTCAGAAAGTATTTTCAGGGCAACATTTACGCTAAATAATCTGAACAAAGCTGATTTGGTGTAGTCATTTGTTGTTCTCCAAGGATCTGGGATTACCCTCACTTTCCCCTTTATGGTCTCTCCTCAATAGGCTTCATGTCACAGCAATCCTCCCCCCAACCAGGTAAAGAGGGTGACAGTAGTCTTACGCTAAGCTGGTCAATGCTGTTCAGTGTTTTGGCTGGGAGAGAAGGAGATGGAGGGTGTCACTCAACAGCATTTAGATACTAAGGTCATCTACAAATGCTTAAAATATACGCATTTACAGAGTGGGAGCAAAACTCAAGTGTTCTGTGCATCTGACAAGTATCAGAGGTGTAGCCGTGTTAGTCTGGATCTGTAAAAAGCAACAGAGTCCTGTGGCACCTTTAAGACTAACAGATGTATTGGAGCATAAGCTTTCGTGGGTGAATACCCACTTCGTCAGACGCATGCCAGATGCATCTGACAGATGGCCTGAGAGGCACAACAACCATCTCCCTGCATGGCATCACCCTGGCACTCAACCACAGGCGGGGGAAAAAGTAATTTGGAAGTATTCAAGTACCATGGCAAATGCAATTCAGTGCAGGTAAATGCAGGATAAAAAAATCTAAGAGCAAAGACTCCAAAAGAAAGCAGAGACATTAAATGAAAGTATGCAGAGGCATAATGATTGAAAAGAGATTTAAGTGTTCTGGTTCAGAAAAGTCTCAAGCTAAAGGATAACTGCTACAAGAAAAGCAAACAGCATGCTGAGTTACATTGCTACATGAATATAAATCTAAAACTATAGTAGTCATCGGTAAATGGGAGCCTCACCCATGGTACTGAATCTAGTATGGCTCACCATGGCTGTGAAAAGCAGTAGAGGCAGTGTTCTACAGAGTAATAAGAATATCAGGCCATACAAAATATCTGAGTAATAAGAAAACTTAAAAAGATATTAAGCCTGTTTGTATTTAGAAGAAAAGTTATTGGAGGGATGATTCTCAGGGCTTGTCCATATGAAGACTTGGTTTGGTTGGTAAATCTAGCCTGCTGCATACTACAAGTCCTGCTGCACACTAGAAGTTCTGCAATGCACTCTGATATACCCTGCTTTGAAAGAGGAATAGATTAAAGCGCACTAGGGAACTTCTAGTGGATGGCAGCAGGGTCTACATTAGGGTTACCATTCGTCCGGATTTACCCGGACATGTCCTCCTTTTGTATGCTAAAAATAGCGTCCGGGGGGAATTTGTAAAGCACTCACAATGTCCGGGATTTCCCCCTCCCCTGGCAGAGCAGAGAGAGCGGCTGGGAGGGCTGCAGGAAAGTCCCGGGCTGGACTCCGGAGCAGCTTCCTCCTCCCACCCCCCCCTCCCTGCATTCTGAGCCGGCCGGCAGCTCCTCCTCCTGCAGCCCGCTCCGGCAGCCCTGTGCAGGGCCAGGGACCGGGTTTTGTGTTGTGCTGGGGAGCTCAGCCATGTGTCCGGCTGGCACAGAGCCCAACACCCTGTTCTGAGCAGCAGGGTAAGGGGGGGCAGGAGAAGGGACAGGGAGGTTCTGGATGGGGCAGTCAAGAAACGGGTGGGGGCTTTTGGAGGGGAGTGGAGAAAGTTTTGGGCAGTCAGGGTACAGGTAGGGGGTAGGGTCCTGGGGGGCAGTTGGGGGGGGTCTTAGGAGGGGGCAGTTAGGGGACAATAGGGTTACCATTCGTCCGGATTTACCCGGACATGTCCTCCTTTTTGTTCTAAAAATAGCGTCCGGGGGGAATTTGTAAAACACTCAAAATGTCCGGGATTCCCCCCCTCCCCCGGCAGAGCAGAGCGAGCAGCTGGGAGGGCTGCAGGAAAGTCCCGGGCTGGATTCTGGAGCAGCTGTAGAGGAGCCGGATCCGCCCTGCATTCTGAGCCGGCAGCTCTCCCCTGCAGCCCGGTCCAGCAGCACTGTGCAGGGCCAGGGACCGGGTTTTGTTGTGCTGGGGAGCGCAGCCATGTGGCCGGCTCGGCTCGCACAGAGCCCAACACCCTGTTCTGAGCAGCAGGGTAAGGGGGCAGGAGAAGGAACAGGGAGGTTCTGGAGGGGGCAGTCAAGAAACGGGGGGGGGCTTTTGGGGAGGAATGGAGAAAGTTTTGGGCAGTCAGGGTACAGGTAGGGGGTAGGGTCCTGGGGGGCAGTTGGGGGGGGGTCTTAGGAGGGGGCAGTTAGGGGACAAGGAACAGGGAGTCTTAGGTAGGGGGTGGGGTTCTGGAGGGCAGTTAGGAGCAGGGGTCCCAGGAGGGGGCAGTCAAGGGACAAGGAGCGGGGGGGTGGGGAGCTGGGAGTTCTGGGGGGGGGGCTGTCAGGGGGCAGGAGTGGGGAGAGGGATCGGAGCAGTCAGGGGACAGGGAGCAGAGGGGTTTAGATGGGTTGGGAGTTCTCGGGGGGGCTGTCAGGGGGCAGGAGTGCGGAGAGGGATCGGAGCAGTCAGGGGACAGGGAGCAGAGGGGTTTAGATGGGTTGGGAGTTCTGGGGGGGGCTGTCAGAGGGTGGGGAGTGGTTGGATGGGGCGTGGGAGTCCCAGGGGTCTGTCTGGGGGTGGGGGTGTGGATAAGGGTTGGGGCAGTCAGGGGACAAAAGGCAGGGAGGCTTAGATAGGGAGTGGAGTCCCGGGGGGCAGTTAGGGGCAGGGGTCCCAGGAGGGGGCAGTCGGGGACAAGGAACGGGGGGAGGGTTGGGGGTTCTGGGGGGACGGGAAGTGGGAGGGGCAGGGGCGGGGCTAGGGCGGGGCTCCTCCCGTCCTCTTTTTTGCTTGCTGAAATATGGTAACCCTAGGGGACAAGGAACAGGGAGTCTTAGGTAGGGGGTGGGGTTCTGGAGGGCAGTTAGGAGCAGGGGTCCCAGGAGGGGGCAGTCAGGGGACAAGGAGCGGGGGGTAGGGGGCTGGGAGTTCTGGGGGGGAGCTGTCAGGGGGCAGGAGTGGGGAGAGGGATCGGAGCAGTCAGGGGACAGGGAGCAGAGGGGTTTAGATGGGTTGGGAGTTCTGGGGGGGCTGTCAGGGGGCAGGCGTGTGGAGAGGGATCGGAGCAGTCAGGGGACAGGGAGCAGAGGGGTTTAGATGGGTTGGGAGTTCTGGGGGGGGCTGTCAGGGGGCAGGCGTGTGGAGAGGGATCGGAGCAGTCAGGGGACAGGGAGCAGAGGGGTTTAGATGGGTTGGGCGTTCTGGGGGGGGCTGTCAGGGGGCAGGGTGGGGAGAGGGATCGGAGCAGTCAGGGGACAGGGAGCAGAGGGGTTTAGATGGGTTGGGAGTTCTGGGGGGGGGCTGTCAGGGGGTGGGGAGTGGTTGGATGGGGCGTGGGAGTCCCAGGGGTCTGTCTGGGGGTGGGGGTGTGGATAAGGGTTGGGGCAGTCAGGGGACAAGAGGCAAGGAGGCTTAGATAGGGAGTGGAGTCCCGGGGGGCAGTTAGGGGCAGGGGTCCCAGGAGGGGGCAGTCAGGGGACAAGGAACGGGGGAGGGTTGGGGGTTCTGGGGGGGCGGGAAGTGGGAGGGGCAGGGGCGGGGCTAGGGCGGGGCTCCTCCCGTCCTCTTTTTTGCTTGTTGAAATATGGTAACCCTAGTCTACATGGACACTTAGTGCACTGCAGGCTAGTGTGGGGTAGCTTGCCACAAACTAAGTGTTCGTGTAGACAAGCCCTTAGTTACAAAAGCAGTTGATGAACTTGATGCAAACAATTCCATATTTCCAAGTGATTTGACAAGCATGGGGAGAGGGGAAATAATCTAAAAATAAGGATCACATTTCATAACCTGACTGTAGTCAGCTCCACACAAGACAGAAGCTGCAGGCCTTATATCACATTGGTGCAATATTCTGATTCTGAGAATATTTTATCTGAGCACAGACGGGTTCTTGAAAGAGACAAGTCATAGAGAAGATCTCCACAGGGTCATGCAGACACCTCTGCAATGAACATATGCTGTATGCTCAAGGGCAAATAAAGTGCTATGCTCTTTCACAAGATAGAGTAAAATATTCAAAGACTTGAAGGAACCTTGTAGATAAAAAGACTTAATAGAGGACAGAGAGATCATGATGTTAACCAAATCCATGTTGGCACTTTCTCCTTTCTAATTTCTTGCTTATAGTTGGAAAAAAAGTAAAAACTGTTTGGGGCAGATGTCACTGTTCAAGGCAACTGCACCTATATTTCCCCCCTCATGGTCCCGCAAGGACACCGCTCTAGGCTCTCGGCTCCTTAGTCTTCACCACTCTTGGGCAGTGACCAAGGCTGTCTCTCCCTCCTGACCAGAATTTGTGCAGATTGCACAGTTCCCTGCCTACATTGTGAGTTCCCCAGAAAGTCAGACTGCCTCAGCAGACCTGTTTTGCTTTCTCCTCAGAAGCTATAAACAGAGTAACTGCCCATAGCTACAGATTACCACATACTCCTTTCTAAGCAAGCACATTTATTCTTAAAATAAAAGCATTACAGAAAAAACTTATTAAAAACAACAGAAGAAACTATACACGTTCTAACATGCATACCAGAGATCATCCCAACTCCAACAAGGGCTCTGGCAGGTGATCAGTCCTTCAAACCCCAAGAGGTTTTTCTGTGTTAAATTCAGAACAAGCACACTCATGAATCTGTGAATCCCTCCTTTACGCAGGTTGGGGCTTTGCTCTTTGTATTCTTGGAATAGGTAAATCAGCAGACAGTGTGATAGGGAATAAGTAATCAGCAGACAGTTTCTCCTCAGGGTTAGCTTCAAAAGGTTGAGTCAGAGGTGAGAATTTGCATTCACCTCCTCCCAAGTATTTCCTAGGAAACACACTCAAATCTGTTTGTTCCAAAAGTTTCAGGGTGTCTGGCACTTTGTTTAAAGTAGCTCATAAAACTTTCTAGGGTTTACACTGGTCATGTCTCTCCCCTACAGAAGTTAATACAATTCCACAATAATACATAAAAGTTGAAATTTAAATACAATGCACTCCAAAGCTACTTAAACTTAATTCAATAAGGTTTTTCAAGGATACAGAATTATGTGAGATAACATTAATGTCCTGTGCTTTGAGATGGCAAACAAAAAAACCCACCACCACGTCTTGCAAACTGGCAAGCATCTAGAATAATTTGTCACATGGGGAATGACGTCCATGATAAATATAAATTATGATGCTCATGTCTTTAAACCAGCATCTGTTCAAATGATTTCAGGATGTGGTTATTATGAAGAAAATTCAACCATAATTTTACACTTCCAAATAACTTCAGCCACAGTCACTTGGGTGAGGTCGCCAGAGGCTCCTGTGAACTTGCTTTGCTCAGACCGATACCTGTGTATATATCTCTGGGTCATTCTATTTACTATTCTAGGACACCTTCTTTTTAGAAATCCACTGCATTGGGAAGGTGGAGTTATGTGTGGCATACTGACCTAAGGCACTAGCTTTCACCTTTAGAAACCTGGATTCAAATGGACTTTGGGCACTGTGAAAATTAAGTTGCCAGAGTGGAGGGGGACTCAGTTTCCAGGGGTCTGATTCAGAACAATATGTATCCACGGTTTCTACACCATTGAAGGTGTATGTGTAAACCTGAGTTTAAATTTGTTTTATAGCCAGTTCTTAATTTAGTTTAAAAATAGGGCAGGAGCATGGAGAAGATGCCAGGAGGGTAGGAAACACACACACAGTTATAGGAGATTTTGAAGTATGCGTGGTGAACAAAACAAAGAGGGATTTAAGGAGGGAGACAGAGTTCCAAAGACCCTCATGAGGGAAGTTTTGAAAACCTAAGTCTGAAAAGTTGAATGAGATTAATTAAATCTACATAGTTAAACCCTTAAGGTAGACACATTTAACCTGGTTTAACCCTTGCTTAAATTGATTTAACTTGTGAATTAAAGTTAAGCCAATTTAAAATAGAGGTAAATTGGTTTAAGTGCATCAATATTATGGGTTTGCACCAGTTTAACCAGATATATTTTAAAACACATTTAGCTAAACGAGTACAACTTTATCAGTAAAGATGAGAACTAGAAGCAATCTGGAAAATTTTAACGAAAGGGGGTCGAGGGGGGGAAAAACAGCTTTTCTTGCCTTTTACTTTTTTGCCTACTTTAGATCATATGACTCCTGCCATGTTCCGATGTCTTCTTCCCATAAGAAGACCATACCAATATTCTTTTCTCTTCTTTCTCCATAATTCCTGGTGGTCTTTAGTCTCCCCTTCTCTTGCTCCCCACACTCATTGCTGTTCCTACTCTCCCCTATATTTCTGTTCCTACCTCACCTTCTTCCCTCTCTCCTTTCCCTCTCAGTTTTGTCTGTCCAGATTAAACAAGATGCTTCTTATGCCACTGCAGACGGTGATTCTGTGACCAATCAACTCACTTGAATGCAGTATGGTGGCATTTGAGAGATATGAATAGCGCGTATAAGAAAGTCAAGTGTTTCAGAAGATCTGCTCTCTCCCCCACCCCAGTATCACTGAGGCCAAAGGGCTATTGGATAAGAGTTTTGCCAAAGTACCAGAACTCCTTCAAGAACTACCATCAGGCCCCAAGACAATGCCAACAGAAGGTTAAACTCATGACTCCGGTGTGGTCACTGGTGGTCTCCGTTCTAGTCCCTAGTGAACATTTGGCTACATCTCAAATGCACCAGATTTGGAGCATGCCTGGCAATGTCTGTACAGAAAAGTCCAACCACACGAACAGAAGGTGTTGTTAGGTAGGAAAAGTTATTGTTGTTGTTGTTGTTAGGTAGGCCTGATACACATTGGCAACAACACATGTACAAACGGTTACTGAGCCAGTCTTAACTATCCCTGACTCAAATCAGTACTGTCCGTACATCTCAAACACTATATATAAACAATCACTAGGAGGAATCCCCCACTGCCTACACAATAAAGTCAGTCAGAGGCAAGATTCTCACAGTCCTAAGATCTTATCCCTCTAAGCCATCATGCTGACTAAACCTCTATCCTTTGATCAATAGGGAGCTAAGTGGGAATTTTCAAAAACCCTTTAAGCAAAAATAAAGTTGCTTCTTTATTACACATAGGCCTTACTCCCCTCTACTGGAATAAAATAGATTTTTGTTTTAAAAAGTTGAATCCTCATATGGTCTGGATGGAAGATACAGATTCAGCAGGGATAGTCAGAGATGGGAATTAGAGACTTTATTTACTAACACAGAATATGCTTATGGAATCAAAAGGCTAAGTGAAATGGCCAACTGCAATAGTTCATGAGAAATGTATGAAAAAGATGGAAAAAACTCACATCTGAGTAATGCTTAAATGTACTGAAAAAGGGGGATTTGCAACTCTTATAATTACAAATATTCTGTTTATTAAAGCAATATAATAGGCATCACAGAAACCTGGTGGACTGAGGACAATCAATCGGACACAATCATTCCAGGGTACAAAATATATCAGAAGGATAGAACAGGTCATGCGGCGGGAGGGGGGGGGGGAAGTGGCCCTATATGTGAAAGAAAATGTAGAATCAAATGAAGTAAAAATCTTAAGTAAATCCACATGTTCCATAGAATCTCTATGGATAGTAATTTCATGCGCTAATAAGAATATAACATTAGGGATCTATTATTGACCACCTACCAGGACAGTGATAGTGATTATGAAATGCTAAGGGAGATTAGAGAGGCTATCAAAATTAAGAACTCAATAATAGTGCGGGATTTCAATTATCCCCATATTGACTGGGAACATGTCACCTCAGGACGAAATGCAGAGACAAAATTTCTCAATACTTTAAATGATTGCTTCTTGGAGCAGCTGGTACGGGAACCCACAAAGGGAGAGGCAACTCTAGATTTAGTCCTGAGTGGAGTGCAGGAACTGGTCCAAGAGATAATAATAACAGGACCGCTTGGAAATAGTGACCATAATATAATAACATTTAACATCCCTGTGGTGGGAAGAACATCTCAACAGCCCAACACTGTGGCATTTAATTTCAAAAAGGGGAACTATGCAAAAATGAAGGGGTTAAACAGAAATTAAAAGGTACAGTGACTAGAGTGAAATCCCTGCAAGCTGCATGGGCGCTTTTTAAAGACACCATAATAGAGGCCCAACTTAAATGTATACCCCAAATTAAGAAACACAGTAAAAGAACTAAAAAAGAGCCACCGTGGCTTAACAACCATGTAAAAGAAGCAGTGAGAGATAAAAAGACTTTCTTTAAAAAGTGGAAGTCAAATCCTAGTGAGGTAAATAGAAAAGAGCATAAACACTGCCAAATTAAGTGTAAAAATGTAATAAGAAAAGCCAAAGAGGAGTTTGAAGAACGGCTAGCCAAAAACTCCAAAGGTAATAACAAAATGTTGTTTTAAGTACATCAGAAGCAGGAAGCCTGCTAAATAACCAGTGGGGCCCCTCGATGATAGAGATAGAAAAGGAGCACTTAAAGACGAGAAAGTCATTGCGGAGAAACTAAACTAATTCTTTGCTTCAGTCTTCACGGCTGAGGATGTTAGGGAGATTCCCAAACCTGAGCCGGTTTTTGTAGGTGACAAATCTGAGGAACTGTCACAGACTGAAGTGTCACTAGAGGAGTTGATAAACTTAACATTAACAAGTCACCGGGACCAGATGGCATTCACTCAAGAGTTCTGAAAGAACTCAAGCGGGAAATTGTGGAACTATTAACTAGGGTTTGTAACCTGTCCTTTAAATCGGCTTCTGTACCCAACGACTGGAAGATAGGTAATGTAACGCCAATATTTAAAAAGGGCTCTAGAGGTGATCGCAGCAATTACAGACCGGTAAGTCTAATGGTACCAGGCAAATTAGTCGAAACAATAGTAACGAATAAAATTGTCAGACACATAGAAGAACTTGGGCAAAAGTCAACATGGTTTCTCTAAAGGGAAATTGTGTCTTACTAATCTATTAGAGTTCTTTGAAGGGGTCAAACAAACATGTGGACAAGGGGGATCCAGTCGACATAGTGTACTTGGATTTCCAGACAGCCTTTGACAAGGTCCCTCACCAAAAGCTCTTATGTAAATTAAGTTGTCATGGGATGAAAGGGAAGGTCCTTTCATGGATTGAGAACTGGTTAAAAGACAGGGAACAAAGGGTAGGAATTAATGGTAAATTCTCAGAATGGTCAGTCCTAGGACCAGTCCCATTTAACTTATTAATAAATGATCTGGAGAAAGGGGTAAAAAATGAGGTGGCAAAGTTTGCAGATGATACTAAACTGCTCAAGATAGTTAAGACCAAAGCAGACTGTGAAGAACTTCAAAAAGATCTCACAAAACTAAGTGATTAGGCAACAAAATGGCAAATGAAATGTAATGTGGATAAATGTAAAGTAATGCACATTGGAAAAAATAACCCCAACTATGCATACAATATGATGGGGGCTAATTTAGCTACAACGAATCAGGAAAAAGATCTTGGAGTCATCGTGGATAGTTCTCTGAAGATGTCCACGCAGTGTGCAGAGGCGGTCAAAAAAGCAAACAGGATGTTAGGAATCATTAAAAAGGTGATAGAGAATAAGATGGAGAATATATTCTTGCCCTTATATAAATCGATGGTATGCCCACATCTTGAATACTGTGTACAGATGTGGTCTCCTGATCTCAAAAAAGATATACTGGCACTAGAAAAGGTTCAGAGAAGGGTGTAACGATGCGGTTCTGGCGGGACCCAACTGAGAGTGTCAATTCAGGACAAAATCGCTTTAACAGGGCAGTTACAGGCCAAGGCTGGGGTTTTTCTATCTCTAAGGCAAACCAAACCAGCCAGACAAAGACGACTTTGGTCTCACCCCACTGGCTAACCACAAGTCGCACAGGCAATTCCCTAAGACACTCCAGTTTCCCAGTATCACCACCAGTGCCACTCGTTATGGGGACAAATGGTTATGAAAACCAATACCCCAATAAAAGAAAAAAGGTTCTCCTGATCCCAAAGGACCAAGCCCCAGATCCAGGTCAATATATAAATCAGATCTTACCCACAAATCACGCTGTTCCCAATCCTTTAGAATCTAAAATCTAAAGGTTTATTCATAAAAGGAAAAATATATAGATGAGAGCTAGAATTGGTTAAATGGAATTACATACAGTAATGGCACAGTTCTTGGTTCAGGCTTGCAGCAGCGATAGAATAAACGGCAGGTTTAAATCAAGTCTCTGGAGTACATCCCCAGCTGGGATGGGTCATTCAGTCCTTTGTTCAGAGCTTCAGTTTGTAGCAAAGCCCCTCCAGAGGTAAGAAGCAGGACTGAAGACAAGATGGAGATAAGGCATCAGCCTTTTATAGTCTTTTCCAGGTGTAAGAACACCTCTTTGTCCTTACTGTGGAAAATTACAGCAAAATGGAGTCTGGAGTCACATGGGCCAGTCCCTGCATATTTTGCTGAGTTGCAAGGCGTATTTGCCTTCTCTCAATGGGTCAATTATTATAGCTGATGGTCCTTAATGGGCCATCAAGCAGGCTAGGTAGAGCTAACACCAACTTGTCTGGGATGTTTCCCAGAAGCATAGCATAAGTTTGAAATACAGACAGTATAGAGCCAATATTCATAACTTCAACTACAAAATTGATACACCCATATAGACAACATAATCATAACCAGCAAACCATAACCTTGTCTTAGACACCTCATTTGACCCCCTTTATACAAGATTTGGTGCCACTACAGGACTTTGGTTGCAACCAAGTTCTATATGGTCCCAGATTATATCAATAACGTCACAAAGGGCAACTAAAATGATTACAGGTTTGGAGAGGGTCCCATATGAAGAGAGATTAAAGAGGCTAGGACTTTTCAGCTTGGAAAAGAGGAGACTAAGGGAGGATATGATAGAGGTATATAAAATTATGAGTGATGTGGAGAAAGTAGATAAGGAAAAGTTATTTACTTATTCCCATAATACAAGAGCTAGGGGTCACCAAATTAAATTAATAGGCAGCAGGTTTAAAACAAATAAAAGAAAGTTCTTCTTCACACAGCGCACAGTCAATTTGTGGAACTCCTTACCTGAGGAGATTGTGAAGGCTAGGACTATAACAGCATTTGAGAGAGAACTGGATAAATTCATGGAGGTTAAGTCCATTAATGGCTATTAGCCACAATGGGTAAGGAATGGTGTCCCTAGATTCTGTTTGTCAGAGGGTGTAGATGGATGGCAGGAGAGAGATCACTTGATCATTACCTGTTAGGCTCACTCCTTCTGGGGCACCTGGCATTGGCCACTGTCGGTAGGCAGGATACTGGGCTACATGGACCTTTGGTCTGACCCAGTACGGCCATTCTTATGTTCCTATGATGCAACACCACCATTGTTTTCACTTGCAGAAGAAAAGGAGAGATATGGTACTTCCTCCAGCAAACCATTCCCCTGGTGTATGACAGTGTTTTGGTTCCATTTTAAGCATTTCCAGCGGTTCCTGACACTCCTTAAAAGAAAAAACCCCACAAAGCTTTCTATCTGAGCCTGAGTTTGGATGTCATAGCTATGAGACTCTTCCATGACAAGTGACCAAGAATTAAAAGAAGGAAGAAAGGAACCCTTCAGAAACCATTACCAGACGGCAAAGAAAATTATTATTTAATAAACTTGGATCAATTTTCCAGTTCACCTGTCCCAAGTGGAAAAAACATAACAAAGAGTCAGCATAAATGATGGGCCCATACAATTAAAATATATTTTCACAAACATCATGTAATTGCCTGGTGCAATCTTTATATAAGAGCTGCATTGCAAGTTATATACCCAGATAAAAAAACCTTACATTTCTGGCTGTGCCTAAGTTAGGTGTTGAAAAATGTCTTGGGAAAATATCTGATCTACTCTTGTATTGTTTTGTTCTGACAGCTTTGTAGTTAAGGCATTGGGACTGGGACTCAGGAGATCTGAATTCAAATCTTGGCTCTGCAAAATACTTGCAGTGTGATATTGGATAAGTCAATCTCTCTGTGCTTAGTTCCCCATCTGAAAATTGGGATAATAATAGTTTCTACCTCAGAAGTGTTAAGGATAAATTCACTGGTGTTGGTGTGGATCTAAAATACTATGGAGATGGGGACCTTATAAATATATATTTTATAAACATGCTTTTTTTCCATACAAATGTATCTCAAAATGTTTAACATGATAGGGTGATACAAAAACTGACATACTAAAAATTGACCTTAAAATTCAGGAAAATATAAAACTACTTTATGTCAAATTGCTGCACCCATCCGAAACAGAAAGAAAGAGTGTTGTTTATAATACTTAGATTTAAAATATATAGGGTAGGGTTTTCAGAGCAGTCTGCCTTGGCCTAACTCTGCTCCTATAGGAGTCAATAGTTAAATTTCCATAGTTTATTTAAGGTAACCCTTTTTGTGTAAGTGCCTTAAGAACAGTTTTTCTGACAAACCTTTTTCAGTAAACTAACAAACAGTCACCTCACTGCACTCCCACAAAACATCACGAAAGAGACTAACTGCCACTTCAGATACATTCTGCCCATTCCTTGCACCCACCACTCCACTGCTCTACAGCAATAGATTCTTTTCTCCTACAAAACAGGGGTTGGCCTTAATAGCAAAGGCACATTTCAGGCACAGAAAGAGTATTCTGCAATTTTTCTCTGGCAAGTCTGTAGAAAACTCACGGCACTAGTACAGGTACACATCTCTTTTATGAAACAGGCCCTGCACTTCTGATATCTGTAAGAGGATGTGTCTGAGGACTGCATGATTAAGGAAGATGAAAGCAAAACCAAGACACACTGTGATACAACCATACAGCCAAGATAAGTATCTATTTCAGCAGAGACAGCCCATTACATGTTATCAATTATCTAAAATCAATGAGACAAAATGGAAATTTCTTTTATTTTAATTACTAGAAATATCTGTTCTTTGGTTTTGAGGTGGAAATACCAGGGTACAAGAATGTATTTAGAGTGAAAGCAACACCACAAATTTACAGAAAACTGGAGTGTATTAAGTATTTTAGTGTACAACAGTAGCTTCATATTTGGATGATAAACTCAAGGGGTCATCAATAATATATAATCTGCACACAAAATATAGTCATGTTATGCTTAGTTCACGATAATCCCACAAAAGATATGGTACAGGAAGCCTAGCAGGGTTGTTGTCTGACACAATTTTAATATTACATTAAACAAAATAGTAAAATTACATTATTTTCATTAACAATGGCTGCTTTGTTTCTTAAAATACAGCAAGCCAGAGGAGCTAGTATTCCATATATATTTTGGAAATTCTGCCCCCCCCCCCCCCCCCCCCGCAATATTTGATTCTTTTGTATAACAGGGAAAAACTAAAGTTATGACACCCACTACATTCTGCTGTTAAATCTAAACGAGTAGTAGCCTCACATTTTAAATATATTCAAAATATTAGAAAGTTGTAAATACTGGCAGAATAAGCCTCTTCAGATACCCATTTCTGCATTTATAACTCCACCTGTTTAGCAAATGGGATATAAAATTAATACCTATTGTATATTTTCAATCCAATTTATCTTGGCTTAAAATATTTTTGCAATGAAGAGTTTAAATAATTGGGGGAATTAGGTTCGCATCTACTTCCCGTAGGAGCAGTTCTTGTTGTTAAGATGCTCCACTATAACCCAGAAGATCTGGGTTCAATTCCCAGATCTGCTATAGGCTTCCTTTGTGACCATAAACAAGTCACTTAATCTCTTAGGGATGGATTGACAAAGAAATTTAGGAACGGTGAAGCTATTACCACATCTAACTTTTAAGCACCTAGAAAAACATTGGGATTCACAAAGCTTGGGTTAGGCGGTTAGGCTCCCTATATGGGGATAGGCACTTCCAAATGGGATTCACAAAAGCCAGCACAAGAACCTAAAAATGGCCATACTGGGTCAGAACAATGGTCCATCGAGTCCAGTATCCTGTCTTCTGACAGTGGCCTGTGTCAGATGCTTCAGAGGGAGTGAACAGAACAGGGCAATTTATTGAGTGATTCATCCCGTCTTTCAGTGCCAGCTTCTAGCAGTCAGAAGTTTAGGGACACCCAGAGCATGCCTGTCCCTAACCATTTTGGCTAATAGCCATTGATGGATCTATCCTTTGTAAACTTACCTAATTCTTTTTTGAACCAATTATACTTTTGGCCTTCACAACATCCCTGGCACGAGTTCCACAGATTGACTGTGCACCGTGTGAAGAAGTACTGCCTTTTGTTTGTTTTGAATCTGCTCCCTATTAATTTCATTGGGTGACCCCTCGTTTGTGAAGGGGTGAATAATTCTTCCTTATTCACTTTCCGCAACTCCATTCATGATTTTATAGACCTCTATCATGTCCTCCCTCCAGTCATCTCTTTTCCAAGCTGAGCAGTTCCAGTCTTCTTAATCTCTCTTCATATGGAAGCTGTTCCATACCCCTAATAATTTTTAGAGTAACAGCCGTGTACTCCTGTTCTTCTTTTTGCTAATAATTTTTGTTGCCCTTCTCCGTACTTTTTCCAATTCTAATATATCTTTTTTGAAATGGGGCAACCAGAAATGCACACAGTATTCCAAGTGTGGGTGTACCATGGATTTATATAGCAGTATTATATTTTCTATCTTATTATCTCTCTCTTTCCTAATGGTTCCTAACATTGTTAGCTTTTTTTATTTCTGCTGCACACTGAGCAGATATTTTCAGAGAACAATTCACAATGATGCCAAGATCTATTTCTCGAGTCAACAGCTAATTTAGACCGTATCATTTTGTATGTATAGTTGGGATTATGTTTTCCAATGTGCATTACTTTGCATTTATCAACACTGAATTTCATATGCCATTTTGTTGCCCAGTCACTCAGTTTTGTGAGAGCTCTTTGTAACTCTTTGCAGTTTGCTTTATATTGTCTGCGAACTTTGCTACTTCATTGTTTACCCTTTTTCCAGATCATTTATGAATATGTTGAACAGCATAGGTCACAGTACAAATCCTTGCGAGATCTCACTATTACCCTCTCTCCACTGTGAAAACAGACCATTTATTTTTAGTCTCTGTTTCCTATCTTGTTACCAGTTACTGATCCATAAGAGGATCTTCCTCCTTATCCCATGACTCCTTACTTTACTTAAGAGTCTTCGGTGAGGGACCTTGTCAAAGGCTTTCTGAAAGTCCAAGTACACTATTGTATTAACTTGGATCACCCTTGTCCACATGTTTGCCGACATCCTAATAGATTGGTGATTTTCCTCTTACAAAATCCGTGTTGACCCTTCCCCAGCATATTGTGCTCATCTATCTGTCTGATAATTCTGTTCTTTACTATAGTTTCAACCAATTTGCCGGATACTGAAATTAGGCTTACTAGCCTGTAATTGCCAGGATCGCCTGTGGAGCCTTTTGTAAAAATAGGCATCATGTTAGCTATCTTCCAGTCATCTAGTAAGGAGGCTGTTTTAAGTGATAAGTTACATACTGCAATTTCATATACGAGTTCCTTCAGAACTCTTGGGTGAATACCGTCTGGTCCTGGTAACTTATTACTGTTTAATTTATCAAGTTGTTCCAATATCCACTTTACTGACACCTCAATGTGAGACAGTTCCTCACCTAACCACTGGACTATGGGATGTTCTCATGTGAGGCTTCCTCAGTGTCTCCTATTGATGCTGTACCACTGCAAATATATAATTTTAAAAATTAATTGGCGCAGGGGGACTGGATCATTGGTCTCTCACGTTCCAGGTGAATACTCTAACCACAAGGCTACAAAGTTATTCTCATGCTTGCTCTCTCTCTGGCCCAATGATTCTTTCATTATTTATTCACAGTGCAGCTGCATAGGTGAGTTAGACAGAGGAACCCTCTCTTCCCCAAGTTCATGCATCACTCTGGCAGGGACTGCAGTATCCATATGCAGAGGCAATATATACACATATAGAAAAAGAGCAATTATATCACTGCTGAGACTGACCTGAGTCAGAGAATATAATGGTACATGTCACATTTGTTATATACTGTATCTGGTTCTTTCCAGATGATACAGGAATATAAAATATCCATGCTGCTAAGGTAAGCTTTATTACTGTTGCCACTGGTGATTAATGAACACTAAAAAATGACAGAAATTGAAGGATTCAGGGGCAAGTGACAAAGTACCAGAGATCAGAAAGATACAGAGTGCTAATTAGCAACATATTATAAATATGGTGCAGTGGAGCTTAATGCACTTGCCTTTCAATCCTGGAGTCTGAAATTGAAATCCTACACTAAAGCGAAAGTTTGTCCCTGCTAATCTCTGCTAAAAAGTTGCCACAGGACTGGAAAGACAGAGGGGCACAGGAGTGCAGGGTATAGACAGCGCTGTAGGAAAAGTCTATGCAGAACTTGCCAGCACTGTTTCTAGATCTGGCCAGTTTCAGTGTGTTGCTTTCATAAGAACCAGTTTCACCCAAAATATGAAATACTTAAAATCATTAGACTTTAAACATAAACAGAAGCTTAAAAAACCCACTAAAAACTAGTCTGATAATTTCTCCTAACTGTTGTGAGGTTCCGTCTAATTAGTAGGAATCCCAAAGGTTAGAACTGAGAAAAATGCAACTGCAGGGCTCTGCAGAGCCACATGGGATACGTGGGTTTGATTTCCAGTCCTGGTCTCTTACGCTCTGGGTCAGGAAGGGGAGAGAATTCAAAACAATCCCTTTGGGTGATTCAGGTGCTGATTGGATCCAATAGGAGATGCAGTCAGGCTGAAGGATGGAGGCTGTGATGCAGGTGGTGGAACTAAGTTTCCTTGGAAAGTGAGCTAGAAGAATCCCCAGAAAGAAAGCAATCTACTGCCAAAAATGTTTATTTTAACTACTGTAGACATCAAATTATCCCTTTACAAAACTATCTACTTATTACTCTTACTCTTATTACTAGCATGAAAATGACACTCTTCTATTAAGAGCACTCTAACTGAATCTCTTTCCTGTAAGCATGCTTTATTTATAGTGTTAACAGGCGAAGTCCCGGAACTGAAGGTCTGTCTACTTGAGAAGTATAAACTGTTATCCAAAAAACACAGGAGCCTTTTATGGACTGGAAAACAAATGGTTTAAAAGCATTACGAACTACATCTCTCACACCCATACGTTCAAAGTCATCAATCATACATAATCCAGAACACATACGAGGTGTAAAGTGCTAAAAAGGGCCCATTAAAATACAAGTCTTTCCAGGTGTACCACCCAATCACTAGCACTAAATGCAGTGCAGAAACAGCTTCAATGTATACACACAATACCATTAGTAGCAATTTATCATGTCTCTTTTAAAGTGATATACGGCATGTTATGAAATTGCTCATTAACTCTGTGAGCAACAAGCTCAGCATGCCCGTGCTCTCAAGTGACTGCAATTGGCATTTTAGAGACCTTAGGTTAGAATTCATTCTTAAATAGCTCAGTTTTCCTAGCCAACTTCCGAACCTGCTTTTAATAACATTGTTAACTTAGCATTTTTAAGTTTCCCTTTGCGTGCAACACAATGTTGTTTTTTCACCCCCAAAATAGATACATTATTTGAACTACATTCCCCATCTCCATAAAAAAAAAGTACTTATGGGCCAGTGAAAACCCTAAGACCACACAAACCATCTCAAAGTGCCTTTATTAATTCTTAGAGCAAAATAAAAAAAATGGAACCAAATGACTGGTTAAAGACAACACTCAGCCCATAGACTGTATTATCCCATCGCTCTAGCTAGTGATTATACCCTTTCATTCCCCCCTCCAAATATTCACCCATTCTGGTTTTGAAATGCCAGGCATTCCTTGCATCTATTGCTGCTTTTGGTAAGTGTTCCATCTCTCTGTAAAGAAATTCTGCCCAAATTGTTTATTCTAGTACCCTTCAATCCACAATCTCTTCCTTCTTAAAGTAAGTTATTTTAATGCAGTCCTTTTGTATTTATAGTAACATTAATACTATGAATTTAAAGCCACTAAGGCCAAAAATTTTTGGAGGTAGGATAAAGCAGTCTTAGAAATAGAGAGATCTACTGTACCTGTAACTCACTCTTGCTATGTTTAAGCACTGTTAGTCACAAAGGCCCTGAGTGAACAAAGCAGTTAAGCAAGTTCTTTAATTTCAGCATGTGCAGAAGTCTCATTGCCACCAATGGGACTTAAGCACGTTGCTGGATCAGGGCCGAATATACTTAATCTTTAATAAATACCACCACCACCACACCACCACTATCTTTCTAGTTTTCATTCACTGCACAGTGCTTTTCATCCAAAAACTTCAAAGAGCTTTCCACAGGAAGGCAAGTATATTTATTTTCATTTTGCAGATGGGAAGACAGACACAGAGTTTAGGTGACTTGCCTAAAACCTCACAGTGAGTCAGTTACAGGGCCAAGAATAAAGCCCATATCTAATAATGCTCAGTCCAGTGTCCCATCCACCAGGCAACACTGTTGCCTCTGAATGTAAGTCTTAAATGTTTTCAATCTTGTTCAGTGTCAAGCACACGGACAGTGCTTAATAATAATAATAAACAGTATAAGAGAATATAATGTGTTTAAGCATCTTATATTGCCAGGCCCATACAGTAAAAGAGTACTGGGTCCTCAACAATTATTTCTTTTGCTATTTGGGGTTTAAATTGTCATCCCTACAGTGCTTTAAAGACATTTCAAATCCATTTTTGTACTTAATTGCTTTTTTACTAATATTTCATTGATCCTTCTGATAACTCACAATAAGACGTCTTCATTTTCAGAACTCTATTACAAAAGATATGCTTGCATCAGTAAAATCACTCAGTGGGCATAATCAGTGAGCATCCAAGCCCCTTTCACAGGGTATGCCTCTTAATGGGTTAATCAAGGGGGTTCTCACACTATTTCCTAGGGGGAACCACATCTTAATAAACAGACAGAATGTCTTGTTGACACCTTTCCATTTGCAATTGCCTGGACCACCTGCCCTCCCATTTGCAACTTCATGACATCCCTGTAGCAACCCAGAAGTGAAATGTTAGGAAAATAATTTATTTTCATTTATTTTAGCAGAAAGAAACCAGGAGAAGGGCTAGTGCTCTGCCAACCATAGTTTGGTAAATGCTGTGTTAATATATTTTACTTTAGGCAGTTATATATCTCATGAAGGGGGTAAAAGACAAACAACAATTATTTATTTAGTTCTCTGGCAGACAGACGATTTACGTCAACAAGGGTCCTCAATTATTGCCAATTAGAACAAATTTAGCAAGGTGCATTACCAGACATTGCTCCTAAGTAAAAGCAAATCATCTTCATTATTAACTGAAGGTATCAAATCCTTCCCCCAACCACTCAATCAATGACTTGGATAGCTCTTTCACAATTTATTTGGAATATGGCCTTCCGTGCAATCTTCTACCTTCTATTGTTGGCTGATAGAAAAGTAAAAGTGATCCTTGACCGTATTTTATAAAGCATCACTCATAATGAGGGAACTTTTCTCTAATTTACTAAATATTCTCCATGGCTGCATTTTTACAATTATTGTTATTATGAAAGCACCTAAAGGCTCCAAGCAATATCAGGGCCACATTTTCTTAGGTGCTGTACGTACACATGGTAAGAGTCAGCCCCAACCCAGAAAGGATACAACCTAGAAACAAGCCAGACAAAACAGAGATAAGAAATTTTATTATTCCAATTCTACAGATAGGGATACTCAGAGATCAAGTAACTTGCCCAAGGTTACACAGGAAGTCTATGGCAGAGCCAGGAACTGAACCCAGATTTCTTCAGTCTCGATTCAGTGCCTTAACCACAAAACCATCTTTCCACTTTTTCTATGCCTAACTGAGGTCATAATCCTGAATACGGAGGTAAGGGAAACTGTAACATCACCACAAATGAACAAACCAGTTGTGTTCTTATAATAATGAATAATTATAGTCTCTGTGCAAGTTAGGAACAACACAATCATATATTTTCCTTTATAGCAAAAATCTAAGAATGAACTCAATTCAGTTACTTCCCTGCCACTGACTTTTCAGTCTCCTTCTACTCCTCTGGATCCTTCAATAGTATAACAGGTTTTAATGAAACATATACACTTCACCAGGCAATCAAAACAAATAACTCTATATAGCATAGCACACACAAAGGCATATTTTAGACCCAAATCTCACAGCTGGCATGAAAAATTCTGAAAAATCCTCCCTCCTCTTTAATAATGTGATCATAAGAGTCAGAAAAAAATGCGTTTCCTCACCTGGCCCAGTTAACTTTGTATTTTTCTGTACATGTCTTGGGATAGTATTTTAGATGACTCACGTCTCACAAGTGATCAAAACATTTTCCACCTTCGCCACAGCACCATGTCTTCCAACAGAATGCATGCTAGCTGGCCCTCAATTTAAGGATTTTCAACAAGCTAGCTGTCGCTAGCAATGATTTACTAAAAACACTTCCTAGATTTATTTTTTTCCCCCAGTGAAGTTCTCAGTCCCAGATCAGCTACAATGTGATGAGCTGCTTCAGGACCCTTAATATTTTAAATGAACTCGGCATCTTATCCAGATGAGAATTTTTTAGGCCCCTTGAAATCCCGGAGCTTACCTCTTCCCATCTCGAATAAGAGTATCAGGGCAGTTTACTCAGGAAAGATTATTTAAAATACACTGATATGTCACTTTGCTATGGAACAGCATTTCTAGGGTGCTTAAATCCCATTGACTTTAATAAGATTTAGAAAGTGCTTTGCGAAAGACAGATGGATGTGAGCACATACTTGAGTGCTTGTCTGAACGGAGACCTCAAGACCTCTCAAGATCGGGCCTTATGTGTAAATTTGGTAGAAAAAAGTTCTTTTTTCTTTCTCAATACAGGGAATTTTGCAGCTTCATGATACTAAGGGTATGTTTACACTATGGTGGTGCTGTTGTGCTGGTGAAGCCCAGTAGCATATGATGTTGTTAATCCACCTCTCCAAGAGGTGATAACAAGGTCTATGGAAGAATTCTTACACTGTGGGGGGGTTAGATCTACTGAACCATAACCCTGTGGAGGTGAAATTTTTCAGAGTCCTGAATGACATAGCTAGGTTGATTAATTTGTTAGTGTTGACCAGGCTTCAGCAGTACAGATGTAGCATGTTCCTTTCCCTGTCTGTCATATGCAGATCAGTCAACAGAGCAACAAGATGGAACATACATTGAAAGTGCACATAAGAATGCACATCAGTTCATTCCAGTGAAGTATGACTGATTAAAAATAAATAAATTTTGTTTTGAACCTAGCTCTTATGTAGCACTTTTCATCCATAGTTCTCAAAACTCTTTAAAAGGAGATTAGAATCATTATTTCCATTTTACGTGGAAATGAAAGCACAAGGTGAAGTGTCTTAGTCAAAGTCACCAAGTAGAACAGTGTCAGAGTCAGAAATTGAACCCATATCCCCTAAGTGCCAGTCCAGAACCTTATTGACTAAGCCACACTCAAGGATTTAAAGTTTAAAAATGCAGCCTTCATTTTTTACCCCAAACCTCCTAAAATTATTTTTGCCTGATTTTTAAACCAAATTTCTAAGCAATAAAATACATAAAATTCACAAAATACTATGAAAATGCTGTAGGGAACAATTCTGTATTGCAGGAAATTGGGCTCAGTCTAGTCCTGCCTGTCTGAACATGTGACTAAAGGTTTATTTCAAATCTTATGTTCCGACTCTACTGGCTTTTATAATCTATCCTTACTTAAATCATATTGCTCAGATTTTGAACCCATTTAATATTCTTAAATAAATGGGGAACACAACTAATTGCTCAATGAAGGCCCAATACTGGGAAGTGAAGAACCCCCAAAACTTCAGGATACGACCCATATCAACTATTTAAAGTAAGATTTAGAGATTTCAGTCCAATATATGATCTGGATATGAATTATATTATACCAATATTTTAGAGGGCTTTTAGCACTTTTGAATTTTCCTAGTGGGGGTAGATGGATACTACTAAATTCACATCATCTACGTTCTGATTCAGGTCTATAGCAGCATAAACTCCTAACTCACTTCTTCTACTGAATTTTTACTTAGTATCATAAAGCCAATTTTTGCATCCATTCCATGATCTCCCACTTTGCTCATGACTTCTCAGACAAATCACTACTTGAAGCTCCCAGAACGGTCAGCTGCTAAGTGCCTGCTCTTCCTTACTGACTCCGTAGACCAGTATTTGTCAGTGGCATCTATCAATGTTTTGTAATTTGTTTACCCCGGAGAGCTCAACTCAGATGCACCATCTGGTTTTCAAGGAGGTCCTGCTTTTGTTACCCAATTTTCCAGATGGATTGACAGAGGCACAAGGAAGTCAAGTGTCCTGCCCTGGGTCACATAGTGGCAGTGGCTTGGAACAGATTGGAACCCCTGATCCTCCTGGCCCTCCTCCTTGTTCCAGGCCACATTGCCTCTTACAATGTCTCATCTGCCCTAGAGATAAATTGGGTCCACTGTCCCTTTTTTGTCCACAAGCTCTGAAATGACATAAAAAACCCCAACAGATTTATAAAAATGATTATTCCTTTTCTGCCCATAGGTTGCATCCATTTGAAAATAATTACTTTTGAAACTTAGATAACTGCATCCCAGTTAAATGTTTCCTTATCCTCCCTCTATTCTTTCCAAATTATGGCAACAATAGCTACCCTATCATCTTCTAATTCTTCCATTGTATTTAGTGATCTGCCAAAGACACTACCTCTGGTTTTCATATTTCCTCTACCACTTCCTTGAAGAAAAGGGAATGTAATTCATCTGCAACTGGTGCTTTGGTAAATTTTAATTGTTCTTAATTTTTTAACTATTGATGCCAGTATGATTTCAAGTTGTTTAATATTTCATTCATCACTGTAAGAAAATTTTCACTCCCATCATTCAGCTATGACCTGCAATTTATTGTGAATATTGAAACAAATATCTTAGAACAGAACCTGCCTTACTAATTACTATATAAATCTTCCACTTATAGTTCAGTTATTTGTGGGGTATAAAAGAGAAAGGCACGTTTTTATGTCACAGAACTGGTTCCTAAGACCTCCTGAGTTCCAATACTGGACCTTTTGGTGCCTTGAACAATTCACTTCACTTCTCTGAATCTGTTTCCCTTTTGGTAAAATGGGGTATTATTAATTTCCTATTTTACAGGAATGAAGTGAAGATTTGCAAAGATGGAAAATGCTATGTCAATGCTACCCAGCTACTCCCTTGGGATCATTTACTCCATACTATGGCCCCAAGTCAAGCTGAAGTTTGCACCACTCAAGACTCAAAAGTGGGATGGGAACACTGACACCCACAAAGTTGGGGTCTGTCACTGATGTGTTACTTTGCTCCTGGGGCAGTTCCTTTAATAGTTTTTTCTCTTCTAATCTCTCACCCTATTTGATTTTGTACAGCCTATACCACAAAATCACTGTTGAACATTCCAAAGTTGTGCCTTCTGCTCCTTTCCAACCCAACTGCTTCAATTCCACTTTTATTTCAAGCTGAAGAGCCCTGGAACCACAGGGGGTTTAAAATTAATATTTCATTGATATTTCAGATTACAGTAAGTACTTCAGTCATTCATTAAGGACCCAATCTTCACCCAAACTATTTGCTTTGTACATGCAATTTTCTATTGCAAATAATTATATCAAAATATTCCTAGATTTGTGAGAGGCAAACAGGTGTGGAATTTAGCTATCTAGCTAATATCATCTATGCCCACAATTCATTGCAGCCACAATACGCTGCATCTGAAAACATGGAAGCGGGAACTGGACATAAGAATCTAAATATGACTGTGTTAACCACTACAAAAAGAAACCTGTTTATTATATTCTCTTCTATTTTAATCTATGTAATACTAAATATTCAGACCAGTGTGTCCAACACCCCATCTTTCACAATACCTATTAATTCTAAATCTAATAGGACTTCTGTCCCTTTTAGTTGCTAAACAATACACTTTTTAAATGAAATATATACACTCTATCCACAAAACACTATACAGTTTTATTTCTTCCAGTGGATTCAAGCCAGCCTTTGCCTGGGTAATTAAAGTCTCCTATTACTAGTACTTTGGCTTTCTTACTTTCCTTTATTTTGTGTGCAATCAGCTCATTATTTTGTCGTTCTCTCTGGCCAAAAGACCTCTGAAAACCCTAGAAAAAGTTCTTTAGCAAGAATTCTTCATTGTGAGGGGGATGGACTATGTGACCTAATAGGTCTTTTCCATCTCTAATTTCTATGGTTCTATGAACATATTCCTAACACCAGTTTAGTTTCTAAAGCCTCAATATTTTTTATCTCTGACTTGTCAGTCAGTTAGTTTCAGGACTGCTTTATTCAAGGACTACCAGTTTCATTCTCCTTTACATATTGGTATTTGTTCATCCAAAACCTTAGCTATTATTCCTCCCTATTGTTTCCATAATACAAAGCTCTTCTGACATAATAATTAACCGGCTAGTGGGCTTGTATGTGTGTCAGATTCTTCTACTGGATTGATTCCGAAGTGCTCAAATGCAGGTCATAGCCCCTGTGCTATTAACAGCTGAGGGAGATTCTCATTTAGTCCATTGTTAGGGGTCTGTTCTTCTGGGTCAGGATGATCTGAGTCCACCCCATGCTGTTGCCATGAATCTCTGATGGCCACGGTGTGAAGCATTGTCAGAACTCTTCAGTACTAGGTGGCTACTGATTTGTTGCACAATGCACCTGTCTCTGGTTCACAGACATTCTTTAATAAACAGAAGCAAGTTATTCTTAATGATTTCCGCTGCTTCCTCCCAATCTCCTCCCTGAGGCAACAGGGGAAGAGGTGTTTGGACAGCCCAAAAAAGTGTTTACTTATTTCCACTCTTTTGGTGTGAAAGAAGATGTAGGTTACTTAATTTGCAAATAAGAGGGGAAGAGATATGTGTATTTCTCCCTACCCGGAGGTCATATTGTAGCTGCTGAAAGGAACAATAAAGGTAGGTTAGGAAGCTTCCAAGCCACTGGACCCTTGCAGAGCTGGAATTACAGGGTTGCTAAGTGAAGAAAGTAGACCCAGAAAGAGAACCATTTGGGGGGAAAGCAAGGATGAAAATGGTTTTTTGACTTTCCTTTTAGGATTTTCAGAATCAGAAATGAGATTTTTAAAAAGCACTGGGAAGAGAACCCTTCCAATAGGAGATTATTCTGAATCCAATATTTGTATAAAGCAGTTCAAGTTCTGGAAAAATATTGGGATTTTGTGGCAATGAAGAACTAGTGAATTCTGCAAAACATTGTAACACTGCAAGAGTCATTATGACACACTGTTGATTAAAATATATAAATTTCCCCCCCTAATTCTGCTTTTACCAGTTCTTTCTTGGGAGCTTAGTAAATCTGTAACAGCGAAAAAGTTGTGAATACAAATCTTAACCCGAAGTTTAGGAAGTGTAGCTACTATTCACGTCTAGAGCTAGCTAGGTAGTCTGGTGTTCCTTTGATTGACTGTATCCCAAGGTTACTAGCTTCTGGAATAAAATCATTACTAAGCAACAGAGAGTCCCCGGTGCACATACTGACCTATTCAAACATACTCGAGAGTGATTTTGATTATTACTATTATTTGTATTGCGGTAGCAACTAGAGCAATTAGATCAGGGCTCCATTGTGCTACATGTACAAACACCTATACATAGTTTACTAGTTAAGCAAGGGGAACGGAGGCATAGAAAGATAAGGTGACTTGGCCAAGGCCACAGATGAATTCTGGGAATTTAACCCAGCTCCCTGAGTCCCGGTCCAGTGCCTTAACCAGAGGTCCACCCTTCCTCTGGCTCAGTTTTATTGTAAGTACTTTAACAATAATTAAATTTAAAAAAAAAATAGGCTGGGCAAACCAGTTTGAATATAATAGACAAGCAAAACAAACCATCACAGCAGATGAGAACATAATTCGGTTGTAATTCCTCGTTTTGGCTCGGATGGGAAGTGAAATACCTTAACATCACCAAAATAATAATAGTTAAAGAATTCTCATGGTATTTCTAACCCCACTGGAACAAAGAAATACTGAAAATATCCCTTTAAAAAGTCTGCTACTGCATGATTATCATACTGATCTCTAGTCCAAAGATAAAAGCAGTCCTGTATCTTCATTTGCAGATACTTCTGCGGACTGAAGCGCTAAATCCTCAGGAGACTGTCCATCACCAGCTTTAAGCCATTTTCTTGTGTTTGTTTGAAGTTGGCACGCTCAAGGCATATGCATGCGAGCTTCTTACCCGTCCTCGTGGACCACAGAGTCAGCACAAAAGGGTAGTTCAAAACACTGAAAGATTATGAAGTTGGTGCCAGTTTTAACTCTAAATCCTCCCCTCCCATAACAAGATTATAGACATAACACATCACATTCCTCCTTCAGCTGGGAACTGACCCATGTGCTTGTGTCATAAGCTGAATCTTTCAAAAAGAGACCTTAGCCTCAGCTCAACTGAAAGATGAAAACTTGAGTCTGGGTAAATATAATACATGTAAATTCATTTATTTTAAGACAAATCTCCTTTTTGGGTTATTCTGCCATGATGCTCAGACTTAAGCCTCTATACAAGCTGTTAGGAAGAGACCCATGCTTTTCAGATTTTTTCAGAGCTTACCAATTATTTTCCACTTAGTTCAGACCAGACTTTCTCATCTGTCCTGTGACAAACGTTTTAAGCAAAAGATTAAGGGCTTCTATCCTTTCTGGACATGTCTGACCTAGGTAAACGTGTCTCAGGGCTCATCCCACGGTGCAACAAAGCACACCAGACAGGTATGCTTTGTAAAGTACACTAAGGTGCCATGCTCTATCTGCCCCATGCAGACCCTACTAGCATGCTGTAAAAGGTACCTTGTTCATGTTAACATAATTCTGTGATCTATGTGGGGCAAATTCACAAATCACGCTCCTCTAATGCACTTTGCTGTCACTTTGTAGACAAGCCCCTAATCTCCCAATTCCTAAATTTATATTTACTGGGCCAAAAGAATCTAATTTACAAGTTTTGTTTCGAAAATGAACTGTGACCCATGACCTTGTTAAAAGCATGTCCATATGATGTCAATCACTTTGAAACCTAGAAGGCCCATCCAAACACAGACACTCTAGAGGAGAGCTCCAGTGTTCACCATATTCAATCACGGAAGAGGAAATTGAGCTAGGTACTTCTCATTCTCATCCAGACTGAAGTTTGTCTGAATGTCAAAACTTCTCACATTTTGATATCCAATCAGAGAAAGCAATATCAATAGTAGGGAGAGATTAATTCATATTCTGTACAGTTTTCATCTCATGGCTCTCACTAAACCTGAACCTTCCTAGATGCTTTTCTAAAGAAAGATCTTCAGCTGGCATTAACTGGTGTATTAACACTGACTTCATTGCAGTTATGTTAATTTACAGCAGCTGACAATCTGGTCCCATATCTCTTGTTTAGGAAAATTTCCTCTCCCAAAATGAGCTGCTATAGACAGTTATTTCAGGGGATCCAAAATCTTCCATTCAAGATGCTCAATGGCTTTACATCTCCTGCTAATGTATTCCTTGGGGAAGTTACTATCCACAAAACTCCCCACAGTTATTGTTAGGAAATCATTAACCCACAGTTCTTTTCAACTCTTGGTAATTATGGATGTTTTTTTTTTAAAATAAGTTTTGCAGCAAACAGTTGCAACAATGTATTTGTTTGCCACAGGCTAATGGCAATCTGATACACAATATCTGTACACTCCATCTGTTACACTGGATTGATCCACCGATGAGATTCTTTTTATAAACCTGCTTACCCCTGCTGGTGCTGTGTGCATGAAAGGAAAAAAACCACTTTCTTCTCGTTGTTTTCTTTTGTGGTGGTCGACCCTGTCTTCCTCTCCATTAGAACCCTTCCTGCTGCCACACATCTCATAGGATTTATATTGTTTTGATTCCTTTCAAACACTGTCTTGTTACCAACATCTGACAACATGACAACAGTCTCTTGGGCTATCATGATTTTACAAACTGACCAGGCCCATAAGTCTCTATAAATCCCTCATGGATACAGAGCTGTGAAAATATCTCTAACTATCCATTAAAGTGCACAGTAGCTCTCTTATTACATAAATAGTCATGGGTGTTCTATTCTTATACAGAGGAAGAAGTTGTAACTTGGGGGCCCTTGAGAATTCTTTTAGGAGAAGTTGTCCTCTTAACAATCATTTCACATCAGCAAGATTCAATTGGTCAACACATCACCTGACTGGAACAGACCATGGGTGGTCTTCTCATTCTCCACCGCCTCCATCTTATGGTAAACCACAAAATAGCGAGTCAAATATAGATATTGACCACACATGGTTTCTCATGAAGTCTGGTAAAATTTAGCCCTACCCTTAAAAAAAGAACAGTTACAACTGAAAATGTTTTGAGTAAATAACATACTTGAAAGCAGAGAATAAGATTTTGATGACATTTCAAGTTGCTGTCCTGATGATAAATTTAAAGTCTCAGCCATTAGCTATTAGTATGTGGGTGGAGTGGGGGGGACGACGACACTTTTCTACAATGATTGAAGGAGGAAAAAATTGGCATTGGTATAAACAGCACCAATTGTACGTAACTTCTTCCCTTTAAACAAATAAGGTGCAAAGAGATCAGATTTCCCGCAGTAAAATCAGTTCATCTGAATTAATAAGTTACTTCATAACAAATCAGGATTAGTATTTGCAAGAATTACTATGAAAATGCTTTGGCCAAATCAGTGGAACGAAGAAAAAAAAAAAGAACAAAAATGGTTAACAGTAGGGCTGTTGCTTTTCCCAAGTGCAGCAAAGTGAGCCTAATTGATGCTGACGCATGACAGACTCGTGTGTACACTATTGCCCAGGCTCTGACTGAAGCTGCTGACAGAGGGTAAATGGTGCATGGCGGCTGGTCTTGCCCTGGCCTGGCATGGCAACATAAGCACACACTGCCTGTCAGGAGAGATCATGAGGGCTAATGAAGGGCAGCCCATATTTTTAAAATTCTTCTCACTTAGTTTTGGATCAAACTTTACGCCATGAAGCCTTCTCAACCTTTTAGTGCTTGGTTAAAAGATATGTGACACATATTTAAAAATTAATGTGTTCTAATCAATTTTAAGTTAGACAACTAAAAGCCAGTATGTACATATGCACATGTACCTGTATAAAAGAATGAGGAGAGGAAGTGGCAGAGAAAAGAGGGCGATAAGATGAACAAAACTATAGGTAAGAAATACACGTTTATTCAGTTATTAATTGAAGAAAAACAAGAAATAAACAGGACAAACAGGAAAATAGTCAGAAATTAAGCTAAAAGCATTTGTTTTGTATTCTATTGCTGTTTGTTTAAAAAATAATCTCAAATAGTTGCTTGCTTCTATAAGGTTCACTCAGTCTGAGGAACTCTGTATTCATTTTGAGACCCCTGATCAGGACAGCACATGCTTAATGTTCTCCTGAATCTGTCCGACGGACTGGCTGAAAATAAGATACGGGAAATAGATGATCAGCCAAACATTTATATGTCAACGTTGAAATTTTTTGGATAAAATGTAAACATTTTTTGGATAAAATCTCAGCAGTAAAGAATCAATGGCAGGAACACAGAAGAAATAAAATAAAAAAGGGACATGTTGGAATCTACCCAATCAGGAATTTCAAATCAACTAGTTATGGGCTAGTTGGACTTCATGTCATTGTTTTTCTAGCCTCCTTTCCCCCACTCAGGGCTCTCCCTTTCTGTAGTTTAACTTTCCTTCATGCAAATCTCTTCTTTACCTTTAGTTTATTTTGTGCAGGGATGATTTTTTTGTTTGTTTTGTTTGTTAGCATTTATGCATAATCAGGTAATCACAGAATACAGAGATGGAAAAGCCCTGGTAAGCAATTCAGTGAATCCCACTGATCAGTGCAGGATTGTTCTTTACAGAAGCTCTTTCAGTGGTTTCACTGAAGTCAATGGGAGTTTTGCCATTGGGGAGTCATGCCCTCAGTAAAAATGCCGTCTTTGTGTAGTGCATTTTGTGCCCATAAAACATGTTATAGCCTTACCCTCATTAAGGGTGCAGCACAGGAAGGAATAGTTTCCCCCACACCTTTCCCCATCTATGTGCCCAAACCCTTACTATATGAGTAAGTCCATTTTCAATAGAGATTTTGTCTGTTGTCCTGTCTATTGGAATGGTCAACAACAAGGCCAATTGTTAGGGTAGTTTTTGTGATGTGTGTACATGTCCACTAGGAACTATAATAAGAGTATCAATCCACTCTACACGTGTTCCTGAATAGCTATCAGTTAGGAATGACTTTCCGTTTGTATCACTCTGCGTCAGATAAATCAAAGAACTTCAGAGGTGAATGGCTCTAATCTCCCAGTACCAACTTCCTGAAACCATCCACTTGCCCCATATGCGAGTTATATTTTTAATCACAACAAAACTCCTGCCTAACATTTGTTACCATTTTGTTACAACTTGCTCTGATTAAAATAAAGCTAATTAATACTTAAGAGAAACTACTGTTGAATTACATATATTTTTATCCAATATTGCCTGAAAGAAAAAAAGATGCTATTAAAATGCCTTTTAACTTGTTTCTTTTCTTTTATTTACCTTTTTTGAAATGTTGTAGATCTTATTATAAACAACTTTATTACAGTTTCATTTTGGAAATTGCACAATTTTGATTATTTAATAATGTGAGCTCAAATTAAATACAATGTATACCATTCAAATCATCATATAGCTTTCAGAACAATCAATCTATGTAAAACATTTTATTACTGTTTACCTCTTCTTTATCTACACTTCAGGAGGCTTTCCCCCTCTAAATAAAAATGTTATTTCAATGCCTTTCATTTCTCTGCAGTGTTTGGCCAATGTTTTTTAGTTTTTATTTCCTTTTTTCCCCAAACTCACTGCTCATCCCTCCAATTACTGTAATGAAAATAGAATTAATATAGAAGGATTTCATCCTATATCTGAAGGCTTACATTACCATGTTTAGTTACAAAAAAATTAAAGAGAAAAAAAGCTTCACTCTATTCTTGTAACACTTTGCAAAGTCTGAAGGGCCAAAATTAAGCAGTTCTAATTCTTGTTTCTGTAATCTACATTAAATCTTAATAGATATGACCTTTATCTATAAGCAATTTAAAGTGACAAAGTGATTTCTTGTGACTTGGGAGAAGAGGAGATCACCTGGAGTGTCTATAAAGGCAAACAAGCTGTATAAACTCATTTTATGAGTTTTAGCAATCTGCTTCTATGGCTAAGTCTGCAATTTAACTTAGAAAAAACTGCTGTCTTATAGCAACCCCATATTATCCTAATTCATATAAAGTTGGGTACAGTTTTGCAGGCCCAGTGGAGGAAATGTCCATTCTCCAAGGAGATGGAGACTTGTACCACAAATGCTTTACACCCGATTTTGCTTTACAAGATAGGGGTCTCCAAATTTAGTGCTCACAAAACTACTGCCTGTAATGGCAAGACTTGACCTGGGACAGTCCATAATAGATTTGGGGATACAGTAGCTTAATATAAAAAAGCAGCCTTTTTCATAAGCAATACCTGTAAACCTCTCTGCAAATAACAAATGTGATAGGGTGCCAATGTGGGATAATTTGATAAAAAGGACAAATATAGATTTGGGCCAAATTCTGATTGGATTTGGACCTTTGATGTTTGCTTCTACCTTTTAAACAACACTTTTCTCTTAGGATCAGTCCTACAGTTCCCTACACACTGATCAATCCCATGGAAATGAATGGGATTTGTGTGTGCATCAGGACCACAGGATCAGGACCATTATTTTAAGAGCTAACTGCATTGTTTTGAGGTTTCTAATAAAATTATACAGTTATAAAATATATTTTTATATAAATAAATAAAAATAATAAAAAAATAAAATAAAAGGCGCTCTCTGTGCAAATTGCCAGAATAGTCAGTAAATTACTGTCAGGGTTGTAAGGCATTTGCATACCTTAAGCATGAGCAACCAAATGGAACTTTTAATCTTTTAACAAGTTACCGCTCAGTGACATAATAATGAATAAAATGAAGAGTAATGAAGGTGACCAGAAAGCTTAGCAAATAAACATTGTACACAAATCTAACAATTCCTGACTAGCTCAGCCCATGGAATGCATCTGTCTATTGCTGGCACCAGTGGACTTGCAACAAAGCTCAGCAACATTCTTCCACTATTGTTTTTTGTTGTTGTTGAAGATTAGCACCTGTCAGTATCTCCAGGATGGGACCCCACTCTTATTACAAATAGTTGGGATGAAAATAGCTTTATGTTTCAGTACTTTTGTAAGGGAAGTTTTTGAAGCTCTCTAGGCTCAATACTCATGTCAAGGAAGTTTTAGAAATCAGCCGCAAGACTACTGACAGAAACTTTCATTTGTTTTAAATCTGATTGTGTAGTCTTGCTTATCTGCACAGACAGGACAAGGTCATAGACCACATTCTATTGTTATTCTCATTCTTACCAAGAGTCCATGATTAAGTCACCTACAATAAAATTCTTTCACTGTCAAAATAGCTGTCAGATTACTAAGCAATAGCTGTTAAGAGCACGGACCATCCACTGTATCCTGTGGTTTAAAAAAGTCTGTCTAATAAGGTAATATACTCAGAATATCCTTGCTAACTGTACCTGGCACACCCAAGCCTATCCTCATTTTACATACAGGGTAAGTCTAAAATGTATCAAATTCTATTTGGTTGAAGATACACTCTACACAGTCATTTGTCATAGTCCAAGCTGTATGGGAACCTAGAGAACATCTAATGGGATTCAAAGCCCTTAACCTATAGACCAAAACTGTAAATGAAGCACAAGTCAGTAAATGACGATAAGTCATTAAGAAGTGATGAGTCTTTATGGGCTGAGGTCCAGTGTCCATTGGACGGGTGTTCCTCATCAGAAAAATCGCCACCATAATTGGTACCAACTAGTAACTACACTGGTAGTCAAAGCAGAAAGGTCAAGGACATCAATGAACTACCCACTCCACCCTACTGGCTGTGCTTCCAGAATGATGGGACAGTAAGGGAAGCCTGAACTGCTACTGTCATTGCTGCACTTGTTCTGTTAATAGAAAGAGGGCTACCATTTTGAGGGCTCTCAACTTTAAAAACAGTATTTTATTTCAAGTTACAGTGGTTAACACTAAAAAGTAAACATTTACTTTCCCCCTATGCCTACAATGAAATAGCATAATGACATCACATCACCATTCCAAGAGAAATGTTCACTTATTAGTATTAAATACTGCACAAAAAATCCTAGCTCTTTCACCCAAGATGACCTGTATTTCCTATAACCAAAAACCACAAAACATCAACTTCCCTTATCACTCCAGTGTGATGCTAATAAACCAAGTGCCAGCTTGGCCAAGGCCGTAGCTAAGAACCAACAAACTCATAGCTGGAAACCAACCAGCTCACCTGTCTGTTAGTTTTGTTCAAAATAGGTATTATTCTTATAAGAATGCACTTAATGTTTAGACTCTATGAAATGCTTCTGAGTTGCTGCATGCATTAATCTCACTTGTCATATCTGTATTCCAGGCTATAAAGGAAATATGTACCTTTTGCTTTATAATTTTGAAAATGTTTGCTCTGAACATGTGAACCCAGGCACAAGAATTGTCCCCACCCCCACCTATCCAGAAAGGCTACCAAAAATTAACTGGGCCATCATCAGACAAAAGCTTTGTTAATTGCCCCATCCACCTATGAAGTACATGTAGAAGGCCTCATTCCATCAGTTTGAATGCCGGAAGTGGAAAATAAAAATAGGTGACATGAAGATTTTTCATCTCTATAATCTAATTATAGAATATACCAACAGTTTGGGGTTGCCTGCCCTGTTTTTGACAGTCTGCCCTGAAGTTGGCACTCTTGGTCGTGAGTAAGGCTAAGATTTTGTCACAGATATTTTTAGTAAAAGTCAGGGACAGGTCACAGGCAAAACAGAAAAATTCACGCAAGCCGTGACCTGTCCTTGACATTCACTAAAAAGTAAATACATCCTGGGACAAAATGGGGATCTGCGGGTCCCCACACCGCCTGAAAGGGGGCAGCTGTGCAGGGGCTAGAAGCCACTTGCAGCAGCTGGGGGCTGCAGGGTACCCCTGCCGCCCGCATCTCCAGGAGTCTCCCGCTGCCTGTGGGGGCTGGGAGCTGCAGGGTACCCCCACCACCTGCAGCTTGCTGCTCCGGGGGCCTGACGCTGGCCAGGAGCAGGGAGTTCCCCCACTGCCCATGAGCTCGGGGGTTCCCCCACTGCCTGCGGCGGCCGGGAGCTTGGAGGCTCCCCCACCACCGGGAGCTGCGGGGTACCCTGCCTCTCATGGTGGCTGGGAGCTGGAGGGGCAGCCAGAGGTGACAGGGATACCCCACAACTCCTGGCTCGGTAGGCAACCCTGCGGCTCCCTACTGCTGAAGTCACAGAGATTGCTGAAAGTCACAGATTCCATGACTTCCGCGACCTCCGTCACTAAATCGTCACCTTAGTCATGAGCACTCCAGACAGAGTGACACCCAGCCTTACTGAGTTTCATGCACTTCTTAACCTAAAATACTGAAATGCCTAAATGTACAAAGTGGCGTTCATGGCTGTAGCCGCAGGAGTTCCAGGTTATGTAACTAAAACCCTGTAACACCATAATGAGAATGTACCACTTCTCAGATCAGGCATAGTATTGCTCACTGTTTTTGGGATTAGAACACAATGGCAAAACAGAAAGCTATCCTCTTGAATGAGAATTATTTATCTAGAGATCCTGGCAGGACAGCGATTTTCAAATATTAAAACACCTATTTGATCATTAAAAAACTAAGGGGGCTGAAAAAAACAAATTCTATTAACAGGTTAGTCAGCACTCGTCATTTTATTAAACAGTAATATAATGATTATGTAGACCAAAAAGAGATCATACAGTTAAGTAAATGTATTAATGATTGCATATGCATTGGACTTCTACTGTTTTTATAGATGATTTGGAAAGCTCTTAAATTCAGATTGTGTAATTATTATGGATTTTCTCCTTATGGATTTCAGAACTATTAACTCAGCTTGCTGATTAAAAAAAACTTTTGGAACAAAAAAGATCTTGGCATCACCATTAAGGAGAAAAAAAATTCTATCTATGCAAATTTAGCCAGCACCAGTAGCTTTTTCTGAATTCTGTACACTATTAAAAGGCTGCACCATTTACAATAGTGCTTTTGCAAGTAAAACCATGATGCGCATGCATTTAAAGTACATATGTATAACTTTATTTCTGTTTGGAAACAAAATAAATAGGTCAAAGGATTAGACCAGGTAACTGGGCAATGGATCAGTTCAATTTCTGACACTCTGCAAAAACTTGCTGTGTGGCATTGGGCAATTCTTAACCACATCAGTGCCCCTGTTTCCCCACTTGTAAATTTAGTATACTACTGCTCTTGGTCCTGCATTATGATCTGCCTAGCCAAACTACTACCTTAGCATGGAGCCCGTCAGTGGGGTTTTACAATGACACAGCAGTCTGCCTGCACACATCACCATTTAGGACTGGGATCTATGTTTGCAAATTGCTTTTAGATAATGGATGAAAGGTGCAATGAAAAATTATATTTCTATATTACACAGACCTGGAGAGATCAATTTAAAAACCAACTATATGGTTCTCACCAAACACTTGTTTAAAAGACTGTTTAAATATCTAAAACATGTGATTAAAAATACTGTATTTAAAAATAAGTGGTGAGTAGAGATGGTTGGGAATGTTCTATTGAAATGGCTTTTCAATGGAAAATGAGGCTTCTGCAAAATTTTGCCAAAATCTTTTGATTTTCTATTGGGAAAACCGAAACACAATATTTTGTTTCAAGCCATGTCAATCTAAATTGAAACATTTCAGTTTGCCAAACCAAATAAAAAGTGTTTTATTTTGTCAGCCTGACATTAATCTATGTTTGCCTGAGCTGCCACAATGACTCATGGGAGTTTTAGTTCGGTTACCTCAAGCCCCTATTTTCATTCGTCTCTATGGAGCAGGCTTCCTGGCTGAACTAGATCTCACATGATGCACCACAATCTCCCATCTAGTTTAACTGATGGGGAAGATTCATGGGAGTTACATGACCATGGTGCACCATGGGAGATTTATTACATCAGGGAACCCAGCCCACTGAGAAGGATGGGGGCATAAGTCTACAACTTCCAAGGAGAACTGCAGCAACTCAGGAGGATACAAATGAATATTGCACCAAATCAAATGAAATATTTTGCTTCGGGGAACAACGAAATATTTTATTTCAATTGGAAATGTTGAAATGAAATCTTTTTTTCCCTTTCACTGCATGCAGGAGCCCATAATAACTATTAGGATATTTCCAAATCAAAACTTTTTAGAGCTTTCCATTCCATGAAACATTTTGATATTTTCACTTTTCATCCTGATTTGGGACAAAACAAAACAAAAATCTGAGTTTCCCAAGGACAGAAATTCCAACTGGTGTCCAGCTCTGGGGTGGTCAGTTAAAATAAAATTAGAAATTGAACTGATGTAATTCATGCTTTACAAATATACTTCAAAAGTTAATCATTTCTAAAGCCTGCTTCACTAGGCCATTACTTCTGAACTATTGTGCTAGAATTGCTTCCTCTTCTTGCAGTGGCCAAGTTAATGCTTAATCTCTTTTTAATGCCCTTTGACTGCACTCAGGACCCCACAGTCACTATTAGGATTAAGCAGCATGTAAAAAAGCAATTGGATATTTGTTATCCATACCAGATACATTAGCCAAGAACATAAAATAAGTATTGTTTCATTTATTAAAAAACCCAGTTTCCCTACCACACCACCAGGGACCTTTGGACCACAAAAAACAAAACAAAAACCCAACCTTTTTTAACAAAACAAAACAAAACCAATAACTAGAACCCCCGTGGACTATGTTAGACCAATACCTGCATCCAGGTCTTCATACAGGAGTATAATGTAAGGCTATCATTTTTTTAGGCATCATTACATTAACTTTTTATAATGCTAAAAATACTTGACTTCCAAGGACAGCATAATAGTAGGAATATAATAAAAGTGAAAGATATTGGAATATCTATCAGAAAATGTAATCTTACTAGGCTGACTGTAAAAATACTTACGACAGTAAACACTTCCTATGCATTTAACATTAGTGTTATGTAATACCAAGAAGATGTGAATAGAAAAGAGGAGGTGTTCTGTAAGAATTGTCTCTAACATTAACTGGTCAGACTTGGTGCAGCAGAAAGTTCTGCCTAAAGAAAATAATTATTTTTAAATGGTGAGAGTTCAGAGAACATAGCAAATATTAAAATCTTTGTGGAAAAGGCTTCAACCTCAGAATAACAAGGAAATGACAAGTGCTTATTTTTCTCCACATAAAACTGAAAGTTACTGTAAGGTCATTATAATGCAAACCTGTTTTCTCTTTATGGAGTAAATAATTACACCACTGATCTGAGTAGATCTGCCAGTAAGTCTACACGTGGTTAAGAGAGATAGGCAGATGCTCTAAAATTGGCAGTAGACAATTCCCACAAGCTATTAAGAAACCCTGAGGTCTACGTAACTCATAACCCTTTTTTCTTATGACTCCCAATAGAAAAACATTTATTCTAATTGGAGTTACATACCTATGAGCAAGGCTCTGCATTCTATGATTCCATAGTAGCAGAATTTGATGGGGAATCCACCACTTGGTGCAGAATAGTGCTCCAAAATCTAAGCATTTATTTTTTAAATTGTGTTTCTAGCCTTCATGGATGTGAAAAAAATATTGACAAACATGAATCAAAAATGCAAGCTGGAGGAGTATTACTTATGTTCCTGGGCCTGCAAACAGCCTGAAGTAATGTTTGTGAACTTCTCATGTCAACTCAATGAGTTGTTCAGTCTGAAACCTAAAGGTGGATCATTTAAATACCATTACTGTTAACCACTTCACTGCTGCTCAGGGCCGGCTCTAGGTTTTTTGCCGCCCCAAGCAAAAAAAAACAAACAAACCTCCGAGAGTGCAACTACCGAAGCAAAACAAAACAAAAAACAATCCGGAATGCCGCCCCTGGAATTGTGCCGTCCCAACCACCCATAATGCCACCCCTGGAATTCTGCCGCCCCAAGCACGTGCTTGGCTTGCTGGTGCTTAGAGCCGGCCCTGCTGCTGATAGTGCCAGTATATCATCCAGCTAATGCGCTCATCCCACCATCTGAATACCACCAGTTTGGGTATTACAGCCCTAGATGCCTCCTACATAGTGCACAGGCCAAACTCTCCATCTGTACTTAAGAAAATTCAGAGAGGTAGTTTTGTGGCAAATTGGAAACTGAAACTTTGTGGATGGAGTAATATTTAGCCTCCAAATGAACAATGCAGAGGAGTTTCTGGCCTGAAGGAATAATTAATTTTCATATTTAGTTCAGTAAAAGCCTACTTTTATTAACTTGCTTAACTGAATTTGCTGCACTAGACCACCACATAAACTAAGGGAACCTTGCTACAGAATTTAATGCTTCTCAGGAAGCACACAAGACTTTGCCTACGGGTCAAAACCCATCATCATTCCTACACCTGCATCTGTAATTTTCACTCCATGCATCTGAAAAAGTGGGTTTTTTACCCATGAAAGCTTATGTCCAAATAAATCTGTTAGTCTTTAAGGTGCCACTAGACTCCTTGTTGTTTTCATGGTAGTAAAGTTAAACACCTGTTTGAAGGACTGTGTTAACATTTGTTAGTGGTTACCTCACACACTTCTGAGTTCTTGAAAAGCAGCAAACAATACAAATAAATTCTTAGTGCACGTTACTGTATAATCTTGTAGTAATTTATTTCTTAACCAAAGAAGCATAAATCTTCCGTAAAGATCTCTCTCTAAATATGTTCACTCTGTAAACTATATATGGTCATGCTGTATTATACGTATGGTCATAGGTTATATACGGTCAATGCAGTAGAACTATGGTAACAAAAAGCAAACATTTAGGCACTAAAATTGTTTAGTTGCACAAATGTTAATTAAATCCTTAGAAACACTTAGGCACCAGTTTTTTAATCTCATTACCATATCAAGGAGCGCCTTGTTAATCACTGTCCGAATTCATTTGGATTTATTCTGTCACACTTATGCTTACAATTAAATGCCACAAGGTCCCAGCCAGAGTAAACAAGTAATTTTCCCCATAGTATGTTTGAGTTTACAGGACCCGTAATGACAAATCACACAGAGGTAAAATATATCATAATTAATTAGTAGAAATCAAAAGATAACCTCGCCTACAAATCTCCATGGGCTATTTACATTTTTTAAAATGCACCAAAACTATGAACATGCTAAAAATTCAAGGAGTATTTTCACTGACTACACTTGCTATAGGTAAAGAATGTGTAAACTCATGTAATTTGTTATTACATAATTATTTCTGCAGAGAGTTTAGAAATAAGTAATTATTTTCTTAAAACTAGAATTTATTAAAGTATGTCAAGCATGCTATTGTGAAAGCAATATTATCCAACAATTGATAAATTAGTGAGAACTGACATACCAAACGGTAGTGTTTTCTTACTGAAGCACATAACATCTCACTTCCATTGTGTATAATTTTTATCTTCATTTTAGATGCTTAATTTGCATTCAGCTAATAGAACTTATAGCTACAAAGAGCCTAAGGCCCAGATGCTACGCTGTGATGTGGCTGCTTTGAGTTGTACTGCCAATTCAAAACATCCCTAAACTTATCAATAGCCAGCCACGGGAGGATCATGTCAACATAGGGAACGTAGCACGTGCTCTCTTCCACGTGGCTGACTCCCAGCTCCCATAATGGCTGCCTAATGCTGTTAGTATCCAGTATAACTTTAAGCAGCTTTTGGGTTGTTCTAATTTACACAAGGGGACAGGACTGGCACACATGCTGCCCGGAAATGAGACTGCAAAAATGAGCTTTATACCATCTTTGGTATACTACTTCCATCTTAGCTTTTCTGTGCTCTCTTTGACACAGCACAGAACCTAAACCTAATTATTTCAAACCTGATGCTTCGACCACTAAACGAGCCCTTCCAATGTTATCAATGTTTAAACAGAATGTATATCTCTACTTACCAACTGTAAGGACAGCAACATATGTAGAGTGCTCAGCAAAATATGCTAGACATATTAAGTACAGAGTTATCTAAGTTTATGATATATGGTGTCTGGCCTGCCCAATATTAATTTTACTTATTGTATAAATACTGAGGATTTAAATAATTGATGTATGCTCCTTACAGATATACTTTATCTATCCAGAGCTAGGCTGTCTGCAAATGGCCTACTTCCATTTGCATGATAATGAAGTACTTAAAAGATGTTTATAGAATCATTAGCTGTACCAAAGAACAATAACTACGTATGCAAGTCATGGGGAGGAGAAAGAAATGGGGGCACTGGCTTGGGATGGATATTGAGGACTGAAATGGATATTCCCACACAACACTGATTAGCCCCCATGGATATTTAGAAACACGAACCATCCAAAATAGATCTTAAGACGATCAAATAAAATATATTACCTCACCCATCTCATCTCGTTAATATCTTGGGACCAACATGGTTACAAAAACAATGGAACCACCCAAAACAGGTATTTGAAAAGTAACGTGGTTTCGTTTTGCTAACGAAGGGACAGAACAAAAGGAAGTAATCATCTTAGTCTGAACATGATCCTCCCAAGTGCTAGCTAAGGTTTAAGACACGAAACGCAGAAGCCCAAGGTTTATATTCAAAAGGGTCTCATACACACTTCACTCATGTCTTTTAGGCTCACATGAGCTGGGAGAAAAAGATGCAACAGATGCTTTTTTGCCCCTTAAAATTAATCATAAATGTTCATGTTTAACTGAGGTATACAGTCTGGCTGGTGAAGATCTGCATCATGTTTCTGCTATTAAGTTTTGAATATAGAATTATTTCATTATTTTTCTGTTTCTGTAAAATTGCAATTTAAATATATATTTTTTCAAGACCTGGCCTGTGTCTCAGATTTGTTAATTGAGGGAGTAGGAAGGGAAACTGGACCTCCAATGAAGCAACAATAGGGAGTTACACACTTCGGTACAAGGTCACAGAGTCAGAGAAAGCTATGAAATTTTTCCTCCATTGTGACACGAGGGCCTTGAGCACAGGGAAAGTCAGGAATTGTTATGGTGTCAAACTCACAGAAAACAAACGCACAACAAACAATGATGCTCAACCACAATGCTGCATTATACAAGTTTAAAAAGCACCCTGGCTTACATGAAGCTTGAGAGTGAGCGTCAGCATTGTTGTTTTTTACCTTTACAGCACAAATAATTCTCCATAAACTTATGACAGACAGCAGGATGAAATCATTCTATCCCATTTGGTATAATTCATTTCATATCCCCATTACTTTCCTTTACCCATATCATTTTATAGAAATAAGATTTAAAGAGACAAGGGTTTTGTATTTCATGAAGGTGAAAACATTACTGTACTTTTAAATCCACTGAACTTATTAAATAAATATATAATTGTTAAACCAAAGAAACACAATCTGTTGCCTTTCACATCATAACACTGACCCTAATCTCAGGGGCATAAACAAACATGCATATTTTGTGCAAACTTTAATCATAAAAAAGAATAAAATATATTCCAACATTAATATTTCAGCAAATAGCCATGTGAAGGAGCATGAATGTTTAATTTAGACATCACCTGTGTCACTATATGTTAGACATCACACCAATGATCCTCCTCTGGGAATTCCAAAACGTAGTCTACAAGTGTAACTGAAAATGATACTCCCGTTTCTCACACTACAGCCCTCCTCTCCCCAAAACAGTGAAATAGTAATATTTTAATATTTGTTAAAATACCCTCTTCCAAATATATACTATTGCATTACCCAGGTTTGTCAATTCATGCTTCCACTGCTACAATGTAAAAGTTTGGATAATATTACATCACTTTTCTGAGCTCACAGTGAGTGCCATCTTACTCCACAAGTAGCACCATTAATTCAGTGGGATTACTGATGAAGTTGGGTGCTATTCAATGTAAATGCACCAAGAATCTGGGCCTTATCACTTTGAAGAAGGTAATTAATTCCATTATTAGGCCTTGATTCTGACATCTTGCACATGAGTATGAGACTTCAACGGAACTCTTTGTGAAGCAAGGCACTATCTGAGGTGAGTTAGTATGGCAATATGAGGCCCTAGATGACCACTAAAAGCTAGTAACTAGCTGCAGTACTTAGCACTGTGTTCTTCAAGTAGGCCTCAAGCCTTGTGTTTACACTTTAAGACAAAATTCTGATGAAACAGGACATTCTTAATTATGTGATACCTTTAATACAAGTAACAGAATTAGTATAGGCTCCAAATCCTCCCCATGGGTCTGAATCTGGACCATTTAAGTGAATGGGAATTTTGTCCTTGACTTCAATGACCCCATGTGCATAGCCCAAGCAGCCAAGCTACATGCTGGGAAACCTCTCAGTGGACTTGGGCTAGGAACTCTTTCTATTCCCCAGCTGTAGCATGGTGGCACAGCTCCTGCTCTGTGGTTGCTGCTCCAGCCTTAGGGTTTGAGTAACTTACGAACTGCCTTCCATCACCCCCTACTCTGAGGAAGGGGGATGGCCAGTGAGTATGCTCCTTGAAAGTTATGAAGGAGGAAGAGGACGAGGACATAATCAGGTAATAGTTTCAATTTCCCATTTTACAGCATTCTATCTTGCTCATTTGTGATTGAGTAGTAGATAAAAGGACTACTGTTTTAAAATGACCATTTTGGGAATCAGTTCTGTGCAGTCATGCCATTGTGTCTGGCTGCAGTAGTTCTCTTCATCCAGTACACGTTTACTATGGAGAATTTAAGGAATTTCAGTTACAGGAAAATGCCACAAGGTGGGTGAGGTAATATCTATTATTGTACTAACTTCTGTTCATGAAAGAGATAAGCTTTTGAGCTCCACAGAGACCTTCTTCAGGTCTTAGAAGCTGGTCCAATAAAAGATATTACCTCACCTTGTCTCTCTCATATCCTGGGACCAACACATACACAACACCACTGCAAATAAACTTATTCCTACAGTGAGCTTGGCACTGGCATTTGAGAAGTTGGGTACTTGTTATTTATTTTTTGTTTTAAGGTTCCAGGGCCTGGCCTTTTCCCTGTTTCCTTTAAATGTACAACAGAGCGAGAGAGAGGTTTAAGTGAAAGAGGCTAGGTCAAGGAAGATGAATGGTTTCCACATAACTTGTCATTCTAGATAGCCACCTTCCCCGGCTCCCTCATTCACATTACGTAAACATGCCTTTGACTCATTTCTTCAAAAATATAACCACGTGATGACCCTTAATCGCATTCAAACTCTGGTCTCCTGTCTAGTACCACACCATGAAGCGTGCTTGGCAGAGCATCTGGGATGGCTCCGACACACAGTACAATAAATGTGTCGAACTGGAACAAGAAGTTATGTTGAGTGACTGAGTTCACTTCTCTGTGTACAAAAATACTGTTTCATGAACACTAGAAATCTGTACTTAAATAGCACCCTAACATTAAGGTTTTGCTCTTCAATCACTGTACACATTAAGTCTATAAAAAGGAAGAAAAATATAAATCATCATCTTTTTGGAAGTACATGCTGCAGTTTCCATGAAACCAAATGAGCTTTAAAAGGTCTGTCCTGGTGGAGCAATAACAGTATTACTTATTCTCTTACTGTTTGAGAGACTAGTTTTGGGGTGACCTCAAATCTCCCCTTCACTGGGTCCCAATGGGGAACAGGCACATTGGAGAGGAGGCACACTTAAGTTTTAATGGAGCAACAGCAGTATGAGAAACCAACTCACTCTCTTAGAGCAACCTTTGCCCTGGCCATTTGCGAAGCAGAAATGATGATCAATGGGAGGTGGCATGCTACCATACATCAATGAGGGGTGTTTTCCCCTCTATTTAGACAATATTGCCTTAATGTTGCATAAAAAGGATTCGCTGTTTTTCACTCCACCCTTTGTGATTTGTTGGAAGGGAAGCCATCTACTCAAGCAATCAGCGAAACACATCATTTGTGTTACAAACTACATGCTTTAGAAACCTCTCCTTCCTTTCTTCCCTTAGTATGCGGCTGAGGGAAAAGAATAACTAATCATAATCTAGAATGCATATTATGGTAGCACTTAGAAGTTCCGGCTAAGATCAAGGCCCCATTGTGTTGGATGCCATTCATATACATAGTAAGAGGCGGTCCTTACCCTGAAGCAGGGCCGGCTTTAGCAAGAGCGGGGCCCGATTCCTGGGGGCGCGGCTTGCTGCAAGCCCCGCCCCCAGGAATCGAGCCGCGCCGCAGGGGGAGGGACGGAGAGGGGAAGAGACCCGACCCGCGCCGCGGGGACCGGGCCGGAGCCGACCCGAGCCGCGGGGACCGGGCCGGGCCAGAGCCGCTGGGGCCTGCGGGAACGGGCTGCGCCTCCCCGCAGCCCTTCTCGCACCCCCACCCCCACCCCAGCTTACCTTGTGCTGCTGGCCCGCCCCTGCTTCTTAGATTCGCGGGAAGCAGGGGAGGGGGCGGGGCGTTTAGGGGAGGAGAGGAGGGGCCGGGGAAGTGAGCTGGGGGCGGGGTGGACAGCTGCAGCGCGGGGCCCTCTTGGCGCGGGGCCCAATTCAGCCGAATCGGCTGAATCGGCCTAAAGCCGGCCCTGCCCTGAAGAATTTATAAATAAACAATAGAGATAAAGTGGGGAAGGAGAGGAGATTTTATCAATACAGTTGTACAGATGGGGCCCTGAGGCCCCACATGAAGGTAACACATGAAGTCCGCAACAGACAAGAGAACTGAACCCATATTTTCCCAAGACTCAGGCCCACGCCTTAGTCACACCTCAAATTTCCTTTTTTAGATTCCCCCCACCCCAGATCTGTACTTGTCACAAACAGTTAGCTCCTGCCTACCCCACTGCTTAAAAATGTATGGTTGCGGACTGGAGTTAAAAACTGTAGTTTGAGCAAGAGGCGTTCCAAAGCTTCCCCAATACCACGCATTTGTGTGGACCCACAAGTTAGAAAAGCCTATTGCGTAGCTACTCCCAGATAAAGATATAGGAAAATGAAATTAATATGCAAATTAATATAACCAGTTAAAATCTCATATGTCCTCATTTGCCTTTTCTGACATGGAATAGAAATTATCGGCATTTCTCTTTACACCTTTTCAAATGGTATATGATGTGTGGGGTAGCAAGAACAGGTACATGGTAACAGTGGATGTATTAATAAGTGGTCCAAAGACTCCTTTAGCATTTTAAACAAAGTTCAAGACAAAAATAACTTTTAAAATGATGATATCCCAAATTCCAAAGGGTTAAATAACAGAGAGAATGATGTTTGAACGCTTACTTTGCACCTAAAGATAAAAAGGGAAAATCCTGTCCCTACTGAAATTACCATAATGTGAGTTTTGCCACTAACTTCAGTAGAGCCAGGATCTCACCTATAATCTTTATAATTTGTAACATGACAGGCAATGGATATAAGCATCCCCCTCCCATCCAAAATATTCCTGTTTTCAAGCAAAAATACAGGATATATATGTTAAGCATTGTCTCTAAAAGGAGTAATTGCCCATGAGGGTTCAGATGGTCTTCAACATTGGCTCTAATGTGTAGCTTTGTGAACCACCGTAACATATAATAATTTTCATCATTTGACAGTGCATACAGTGCAAGCAAGATAAATGGTTGTTACAAGGAGGATGATGAAAAATTGTTCTCTTTAACCTCTGAAGATAGGAGAAGCAGCAAAGGGCTTAAATTGCAGCAAGAGTGGTTTAGTTGGGCATTAGGAAAAACTTCCTGTCAGGGTGGTTAAGCATTGGAATAAATTGCCTAGGGAGGTTCTGGAGTCTCCATCACTGGAGATTTTTAAAAGCAGATTAGACGAAGACCTGCCATGGATGGTCTAGATATTTAGTCCTGCCTTGAGTGCAGGGAACTGGACTAGAAGATTGCTTCAGGTCCCTTCCAATCCAATCCTATACGGATTCTATAAGATAACAACAACTATCATTTAGGTGGGTTCTGTAACAATTATCTTATAATTTATTCATTCAGTATGACAATATGGTTATATTTATGCCATAATGCTCAAAATGAGGCTACCCCACAAGATTATACCACATTTATTGCCTCTGCAACTCCAAACTAAAGTTGTTAAGTTAGAAGGAGGTGGAAAAAAACAACTTCTATATTGCCAGCCCTACAACACAAGCTGGGATCTTCTCTGGCCACTATTCAAAATGAATAAAGATTCTGCGAATACAGTAAAAACGTTATCTGGCATTTTGGGGGAATGTGGGGTTCTGGTAAGTAAAAAAATTCCTGTTAACTATGAGGGAGGGAGTTTGGGTGTAGGAGGGGGCTCAGGGCTGCAGCTTGGGACATGGGAGTGGATGCAGGGGACAGGCTCTGGGAGGGAGTTTGGGTGTGGGAGGGGGCTCGGGGCAGGGGATTGGGGTGTGGGAGGTGTTTTGGGGGGCCGGATCTGGACGGCACTCATCTCAGGTGGCTCCCGCAAGTGGTGGCATGTCCAGAGAGGCATGGCCAGGCGGCTCTGTGTGCTGCCTCTGCCTGCAAGTGCCGCCCCCACAGCTCTCATTGGTCAAGGTCAATGATCCTGGAGGGAGGGGCCAGGCAGCTCTGCGCGCTGCCTCTGCCTGCAGGCACCACCCCCAGCCAGCTCCCATTGGCTGTGGTCCCCAAGCTTGGGGCAGGGAGGGAGGGGCAGCGAATGGAGCCCCCCGGTAATTAATCCGCCTAGGAGCATTGACCGTACTATAAACTGGACTTTCAATGAATATCAGAAATGCCGGTTTATAGAGCTTTCCAGTTGGAAAAGTGCCAGATAACCGCTTTTACTTTATAAGAGTAGAACCTAGCTCACTCTCCTATAGAAATGTTGAGTCTGTACTGATTTTAAAAGTAAAGAGTAGTACTAACTTATTTTGTTAGCAAAGTAATCAGGAAACTCAAAATACATAGAGAGAGCAGATCTGCCAAGTAGAAGTTCCATTTTTACAGGATCACATTTATTTTTTAAAAGCACTGAGTTAAACTAAGGATTATTTAGGTCCTAATCTAAAGATTGTAGATTTCAGCAACAAGGCCTCCACATGGAAAGAGAATCTATTACACAACCCAGAACTGATAGCATGTTAACCCCTCAAAATGCAGAATAATTTATTTAAAACTGCCAGATTGGCAGACAGACTGAGTTTCAAGCAAAGAAAATGGGATTTATCTGGGTTTCAAATAAATGCTTTGGAAGCAAAGGAAGAAGTTTTCCAGTGTAAAAAAATAAACCTGAAGGATGATATGAGGCTTTCTGGCAATGTTCTATGTAGCCTATGGTTAATTATGCTGTACAGCCTTTTTTCCAAATTTAAATTGGAGGAGGAACTGGATGACACTATATCAGATAGAGCAGAGAGGTCTACAGCCAATATAGCTAGGCAGAGGAGCAAAGTATGTAGAACTTTGTTATTTTAAGAGAATACTTGCACTTCCATTTTTTCCCAACAGACAAAAAAGCAAACTGTGGCACTAGTACATCGTGAAAAAGGATACAACCTATATTATATATATATATATATTATAAAATACACACTGCAAAATTATGACAGGCAAAATTCCAACAGAGGCTAACGGGAGTTTTGGGAGCTAATGGGAACTAATGAGAACAGCAGGAGTAAGTCTTATCCTTGTTATAAGTTTTTGTTAGCTTGTGACATAGCTTCAGTTATTTGCATTAGGTTTATAGGGTTAGAGCCATAGAGGTGGTGCCTGAAGATATAAATAGTGAGCTAACAGTAGTTATGCTCTTTTTATATAGTACAGTTTGGACCTGTCTACACTAGCAGAAAAAAACATTTTCAACACTGTTTGAAACAACCCATTTTCATAGCATAAATGGTAGACGAGTGGCTGGATGCTCTGGCCGATCTGGAGGTTTCCATGCTAAGCCACAACCTGTGCATGAGACCAACTTTATCTGTGATAACTAGTACTGCAAATTTAAGTAGATATAGGCCAAAATCATGGTGTTTACCTGATGATAAAGTTATCTTATTTCTGGTTTAACATTATAAGTTTGTCATGTATACACACTGTATGTTCTATTTTTATGTTATATTGTTTTGTTTCAAAATAAGCAGGGGGCACACTATAGAAATTGGTCCACTTTTGGGCAAAAAGTCTGATGTTTCTTGAATTTTGTGAATCTTTGAAGAGTCTATTTTTCTATTATTGTATTTTTGCTATTTACTGCATTTGCCAATGGTGTTTATTTCAGGGTAAACCTTTCAACATTTACCAATGGATTTGTCCCTTCGAGTTCAGGCGACTGTGCTCTACTAGGGACTACCTGTCTTACATTTTGGAAATTTAAGTAAGTTCAGAATGCAACTGTCCATTTATTCAGGATTGCTTCATGCAGACAGCTATTAGAAGAGCTCTCCATAACCTATACAGATTGCCAATTAGTTTTTGGGTCAAGTTCAAGATGCCAACGTTGACCCAAATTATTTGAGTTGGCTAACTGAGAAACCACCACTTTCTCTGGGCAATACCACTGAAGTTGTGAACAGCAAAAAGCAGGTAAGCAGCCCACTGATTCAAAGAGAAAGGGGCTAATGACAGAGCATTGATTGGTCCTGGATCAAACTAACTCCCTCCATGGACCAACAGAGCTAGGATTTGTTGTCCATTAGGGCTTGCAGCAAGATTTGTTTATTTATATGGCTTGTGTTGAGAAAATCGGTTGAAGGATTCAGAGGAGTCAGATGTGAAGTATTATGGAGCATGTCACTACATACTGGATTTCTGGTCTTCTGCTCTTGTATATTTTAAATCATCTGTAAAAGCCCTTCTCTCCCACCCTTTGTCCGCCTTGTCTACTGAGATGGTAAGCTCTTTGGAGCGTAGACTATATCTTAACATGTATTTGCACAGAATCTTACACAATGGAGCCCTGATTTTGTTTGGAATCTCTGGCTACTGTAATATTATTATTATTATTACATATTTGTAATAAACAATAGGTGCTTAAAAGAAATTTCAATCAATACATTTTGCCAAAAATGTTGCAATTGTTACACATCTAAGCACAGTTACTTTTGTCAAAGACATTTATTTTTATTAAATTTCATCGGTATCTGAGGTACTATTATGCCTTTTAGTAAGGCTTCTTTTGAACAAAAGCCTAGTGAAAGAATCATCCTGAATTCTGAAAAGGAGGACGCAAAAGAGCCAAGGAGAAAAATACACAGACTAAGTGATGACAGAAGTCTTGTCAGTTTGTTTTAGGCTGAAACATTCTTTATTCATTGGCTGAAGCTGTGTTCTGTAAAGGAGTAGAAGGTGTTATGGAAAATAAGAGAACTAAGTGAAGTACTGAATGAAGGTGCAGCATGATTAAGTGTGCATAGTGCTGACATGCACGGAAGCTAATACAGCTAGTTAAAAGAAGGTGTTGAGCATGTATTAAAATGTATTTAGGTCCAACACAATGACAGCCTACTTAAAGAATCTAGAGCCATGAAAACAAGTAGCACTGAAACCAATATCTTCTCTCCCATAGATCTCCACTCCCCTCTACCTGCTGCTGGCAATAGAGGGGGCATAGATTTGGATCTCTCAATTATTTATTCCCTTTCTAAAAGACCCACCTTCCTCCAGTCTCTGTAAATACAATGTACCTTTTACATGCTAATATGATGCTGACAGATCAAACGCCAGTTCATGCCAACTGGACACTAACAGATACATAGCTGGAAGCTATCTGGCTCTCTTATGGGTTAATATTGCTAAAATAGGTATTAGAATGATAAAGTGTTTAGATTCTATTGAATGCTTGTGAGTTGCGGCACGCATTAATCTTACTTGTAATGGCTGTGTTCAATACTGTAATATTTGAGCCTCTGTGACTGTTTGAATCGCCATACAGGAGAAGGACATTAATTAGTGAAAAGAGCTACTCTTCTTCAGAAATTGTTATGCCCCTTCCGAAAGAGGAGACCCATTGATACCAGATGGGCTACTGTTAGCTCTTACAACTGGAAACTCCCTACATCTGGACTGAGAAACCATCCACAAAGGAAATAAGCAATTCTTATGGTTGTTCTGCTCTCCTCCCCATGAAGATGAGTCATGCAAATGGATTCCTCCCATCAGTTGAGTTTGAAGCTCAGAGCATGTCAGAAGGGAGATTAAGAATCCCAAACCAAATGAACTATGGATCTCTATGCTAATTCGACTCTGGAGAGAGAAGGTGTTTCTAGGCATAAGTAAGAGATCCCCAGCTGCTCAGCCTAAGCTAACCCTAAAGGACAAATAGGGCTTGCTGATTATAGAAGTCTATATTACCCTGTGAAACTTAAGACTATAACTCATTCATGTGTTTATGTTAGCTTGCTTTAATCTTGTAAACAACTCAAATTTCCTTCTTCTCTTTAATAAACCTTCATATAGTTTACTGTAGGATTGGCTACAAATGTTGTATTTTATATGAGACCTAAAGCACAACTGACTGGTGACTAAGTGACTGATCTTTTGGGATTAGGAGTAACCTGACTATTGCTGAGATTCTTGATGTAAGGGGCCGTCTATCACAGAGATACACACACCTGGTTCGAAAGACAGATTGGAGTACCCCAGGGGACTGTCTGTGACTCCGTGTTAAGGCTGTTAAAGTGCCTCAGGGGGTATGCACTTGGTACAGTCGGTTGGTGAAATCTAAGTTTATAACTCACAACCAGTTTTGAGTTTATGTCCTGGCTTTTAACAGTCTGCCCTGAGGTTGGTATTCGTGCTTTTGTGTCACTATTGGGAGCATCACAGCTAACACATCTTCTGAATGTATATGAGAAAATACATTAAATGGCACAATGCTGATTGTGAGTAGATGATTGTGGCCCTGATTCTGAAAACATACTACTGGGTTTAGTTTTTGTTACATGCAAAGACCCATTAATGTTAATGTTGCAATGCATGCTAGCAAGCATTCTCCCAGGTATCATTACCAGAACAATGCAGTTCTTTCTTGGGATATTGTCCTGCACGGAGAACACTCAGAAGTACAAACTTTACGAGGAACAACTTCAACGGCTTCAGAAATGGAAATATTCCAAGAAGACACTCCCCCTGGAGTGTATTACTGCAGAGGTCAGTAACATTTTTTATTCATTTCATATTAAATACATCTCTACACCGATATAACGCAACCCGATATAACACGAATTCGGATATAACGCAGTGCTCCGGGGGGGCGGGGCTGCGCACTCTGGTGGATCAAAGCAAGTTCGATATAACGGGGTTTCACCTATAACGGCTCCCGAGGACAGCGTTATATCGAGGTAGAGGTGTAGTTAGAAATCAGACATTTGCAGGTGATAATTAAATAGAAAACCAAGGAAAAGTAGATTCATCATAAATTCTTGGCATCAGTCTAGTTTAACTGGGCTTTAGCATTTATTTCTGCATTGCTCCTGCTCTGGATCGCTCCCCAGTTTGCATTGCTAAGTACTTTGCATTCTCTCATGCTACCTTTAAAGTTTCAGTTTCTATTAAAAAAATCAAAATGTGGCAAAGTTTAAACATTCATTTTGGCTTAGTGCAAGTTAAAATTCATTTCAGTAGTTGAGGTAAAGCTCTTTTAAAAGCTTCGTCAACTTTTTATACACTTTTTAGCTCAGAACTCAAAATTTTTCTTTGATGACGTCAGTGTAGCAGTGGCTTTCTGTTGCACTTCACAAAGGGGCCCAAAAACTACTTTACAACATTCAATATTCTCCTAAAACAAAGAGGCCAGCTACTTCAGCCTCCAAAATGAGAAAATAAAAATAAATAATAAACCACCACCACCTGATTCTTTTTCCAGATATAAACAGGAAAATTGCAAATGGCAGAGCTGAGCTGTAGATGAAACGCTCCTGAAACCCTCTAGTGTGCCAGAGCCAGAGTGAGAGTACAGCTGAAAGAACCAGACTAGGTCCAGTTAACGTATTTAACACAAACTGGAGCCAGCAGAGTCTGCTTGAAGTGGCTGACGTCGGACTTCACCCCTGCGGATTTGCTTGATCTAAGCCTCACGGGAGCACACGGGCCCTGCCACTTGGATTGTCAGTGGCTAGAAGTGAAGAGGGAATGGTTTTCATTCTCACTTTCTGTTAGAGGGAGAGGGAAAGGAATCAGCTAGGCAGCATGCTGGCAAATTCCTATGGGATTGGGTTAAAACAGATGCCTTATTCTCCTTCATTCCAGGCCACTCCATGGTTACTACTCCAGTCCCAAAATGGAATAATCTAACAGCCATATACCTGGGATAGAAATGTTAGTGGGCCTGCAGCATCTGCCTTCTGATTTTAGCTGCACAGTTGCACCCAGTGATTCTTTATGCAGGGGTGGCTCCAGGCACCAGCGCATCAAGTGTGTGCGGGGGGCAGCCTGCCGGTCGCTGTGAGGGTGGCAGTCAGGCAGCCTTCAGCGGCATGCCGGAGGGAGGTCCCGCGGTTTCGGAGGCAATTCAGCGGCGGGTACGCTGAATCCGCGTTACCAGCGGACCTCCCGCAGGCGTGCCGCCGAAAGCCACCGGACTGCCGTGCTTGGGGCGGCAAAATACATAGAGCCACCCCTGTCTCTATGGCCACAGGCTTCGCAGAGCTTGCAAGTGGTATGTGTACATCCCCTCCTCAAATGCTGCCCCACCTCCATGCTCAGTAGAACTGCACTTATTTTGTTGTAAGATCCAGGGTTGTAGAGATTTAGGAAAAGATTTGCTTAAGAGGAGTGTGAACTACTTCCATTAATCACAATCGAGTGTTAACACTGAAGTGTATAACACCTTGGGCTTGTCTAAATAGGGATTTCTCACTTACAGGGCCACATTCATACAAACTGCCAGTGCAGATCAACTGCATGAGTGTAACTACACTGGTTGAAAATCTTAATTTAGGCAAGTCCCACAAGTTTTATATATAAAATTTTTCAAGAATACATGACATCTTTGACAGGACAAAACAGTACAGTAATTGCTTTAGCTAACACAACTGCTGAATTAAAAAGTAAGTTACAATCCAGTGCTCATACTTCCCATTTCTTATGCGCAAGTCGGAAACAGCCTTATACTCGAAACACAGCAGGATGAACTTTTCCACTGGAAATCCTGGAGGCCCGATCATCTCAGGCATTGGCACCCTGACAGCAGGATTGTCTGGCTATGTACACGCTCTCCTCAGGCCCTATGCTACCAGCACTCCTAGCTATCTTCAAGACACCACTGACTTTCTGAGGAAACTACAATCCATTTGTGATCTTCCAGAAAACACCATCCTGGCCACTATGGACGGAGAAGCCCTCTACACCAACATTCCACACAAAGATGGACTACAAGCCGTCAGGAACCGTATCCCCAATAATGTCATGGCAAACCTGGTGGCTGAAGTTTGTGACTTTGTCCTCACCCAAAACTATTTCACATTTGAGGGCAATGTATACCTTCAAGTCAGTGGCACTGCTACGGGTACCCGCATGGCTCCACAGTATGCCACCATTTTTATGGCTGATTTAGAACAACACTTCCTCAGCTCTCATCCCCTAACGCCCCGACTCTACTTGCGCTACACTGATGACATCATCATCTGGACCCATGGAAAAGAAGCCCTTGAGGAATTCCACCATGATTTCAACAATTTCCATCCCACCATCAACCTCAGCCTGGACAGTCCACACAAGAAATCCACTTCCTGGAGACTACAGTGCTAATAAGCGATGATCACATAAACACCACCCTATACCAGAAACCTACTGACCACTACACTTACCAGCATGGGTCCAGCTTTCATCCAAACCACATCACACGATCTATTGTCTATAGCCAAGCTCTAAGATACAGCCGCATTTGCTCCAATTCTTCAGACAGAGACAAACACCTACAGGATCTCTATCAAGCGTTCTTAAAACTACAGTACCCACCTACTGAAGTGACGAAACAGATTGACAGAGCCAGAAGAGTACCCAGAAGTCACCTACTACAGGACAGGCCCAACAAAGAAAATAACAGAACACCACTAGCCATCACCTTCAGCCCCCAAAGCTCTCCAGCGCGTCATCAAGGATCTACAACCTATCCTGAAGGACGATCCCTCACTCTCACAGATCTTGGGAGACAGGCCAGTCCTCGCTTACAGACAGCCCCCCCAACCGGAAGCAAATACTCACCAGCAACACTAACCAGGAACCTATCCTTGCAACAAAGCCTGTTGCCAACTCTGTCCACATATCTATTCAAGGGACACCATCATAGGACCGAATCACATCAGCCACACCATCAGAGACTCATTCACCTGCACATCTACCAATGTGATATATGCCATCATGTGCCAGCAATGCCCCTCTGCCATGTACATTGGCCAAACCGGACAGTCTTTATGCAAAAGAATAAATGGACACAAATCAGACGTCAAGAATTATAACATTCAAAAACCAGTCGGAGAACACTTCAGCCTCCCTGGACACTCAATTACAGACCTAAAAGTTGCAATCCTTCAACAAAAAAACACCCATTTTTTAATGTTCTCTCTCTGTGTGTGTGTGTGTGTGTGTGTGTGTGTGTATATATATATATATCTTCCTACTGTATTTTCCACTGCATGCATCTGATGAAGTGGGTTTTAGCCCACAAACGCTTATGCCCCAAATAAATGTGTTAGTCTCTAAGGTGCCACAAGTACTCCTCGTTCTTTTAGTTTGACTAATGTAGCCCATTCTTCTGTTCATGAATCCACAATCAGACCTTCATTTTTACTCAGTTTTTAAAAAAAATTATTTATGTGAGCTCATGGCTTGCCTGTGAATGATTTGCTTTGACTACTGCTTCATATTTCACTCCTTGCACTGTGTGACTAGTCACCTAAGTCACACTGTAGTGGTTTTGCTCCTTGATTGGATGACTTCAGAGAGTTTTCTAGAAGGTCCCACCCTGTTTCTGGGGCAGCTAATTCATGCTAATACCTATCTGCATGAGTATTCATGGCACTTTCTCCTCTCTCGACATTCCAGCCAACAAATAATCACTAGATGGAATGTTCATGGAAAATGAATAAAAAGTGATGCAAGTGTCCTTGAAATGCATTCATATTACTATTCAGATAATTTCTGTCTAGGACTAACCAGCAGCATAAGCAACAGAGAACATGTAAAACAAACACCACTACTTAGTCAAATTATTTCAATCATGCATCTTAATATGTGAGGAAAACAAACAGCACTTTTACAGTCAAAGTGGAAAAACAATTATCCTTGGGTGGTTTTAAACAAAACAAAAATCTACAACTACATATTTAATGATTTTAACAAGCCACCAAAAATTAAAAATTAATGGCTACGGTAAATCTTATTTTACTAAAATTATTACAGCAGTTATATCAAAAAATGAGGTCAGTTGCTACTTGATTTGTTAGGAGAAGGAAAGAAGATAAACAACTCAAAGAGTCCTGAATAAAAGGCAATTTAGGAGAAATACAGTACTTCCTTGAATGCTCTTTTGGCTATGAGCAATAATACTGCCACAAAAATCTGTTTTGCTTCATCTAAATTCTTGAAACAAGAACACGTAATTTAGGGGGGAAATGATGGCTGCCACTTAGCCATAAAGAGCAGCAGTAGTGTTAGAAATAGCTTTTCTATGATATTTTTGTTCATGTTCTGGGTTTTTTCAGCAGTAGAAGTAATTACCGTGGTTTGTGAGGGCAGTGTTTAGCGCTATTACCCTTTAAACGCTGTACACAAACACTGAACCTAACTCCAAAAAGACCTGGTGTGGCCACATGGAGGCCTGTAGCCACATCCTTGGCCTTCAAGCCCTTAGGACGCCTTGGTGGTTTCACCAGAAGTAAAGGTTGCACTCAAGCTAAGGTGCGTCACCTTTGATCCAATTTCTTGTCTATTTGAAATGCACATTCTTTTATATCTTATACAGTAATTTTTATGCACAATATTTTAACTAACCATTTGTCTTTCAAAGACACCAGTAAAATGATAAACTGCAAAAACGTTTGTTTTATAGAGGGTACATTCTTCTAACTTTCTTTAGGAACTAGACCTCATTGCCAACTTCTGTTCTTAAGCAGACATCACATCTGTACTCCAAGTACTATGTTTCAACATCCATGACAGCTGCTTTACAAATCTGGGAATATTTTCTTTCAGAAGGAAAGAGAAACCATGTAGCAAGAGACCGCTTCCTGAAACACTGACTAGCAAATACAATGGTAAGCAATCTTGATACAGTGGGTGGCAGCAGAATTTAAGGTCTGTAGATCTGAAGCAAGGCTTTTAGTGTGTTGATTGGTAGACCAAATTTATGTTAGGCCTAAGGCCTGCTGGTGAACCAAACTCCCAAGATGCTTTGAGGATGCGGCTAAATTATTGTAGGATGTGGAAAATGCCAGTTTGCAGAATATATAAAATGACCTTTAACATAGTGTTCTATTATTTATCTCTGTAAGTGATTTTGCAAGGAATTTTGCAAGGAATGCTCTCACCACAAGACTAATGGATGTTAATATGACAAATGAAATGTATTTATATCTTTATATAAATGGCACTGTGATGGGGCTTACCCCCATCACCTGTTAGACAGACAGGCATTAAGGGCTAGTCTACACTGGCAACACTAAACCACTGCTGCGGCAGCACTTTAACATGGCTTGTATGGTCGTGGCAGAAATCATTTCCACGAGGGGCACAGCTCCCAGCACTGGTGCATTGTCTACACTGGTGCTTTACAGCGCTGAAACTTGCTGCACTCAGGGGGGTGTTTTTTCACACCCCTGAGCGAGAAATTTGCAGTGTAGACAAGCCCTAAGAGACAATGAGTGCACCTGTGATTGACAGAGGTGGGTGGTGCTAGGTAAGGATCATTAGGCAGCTGGCCTTTATAAGGAAGCTGAGGGAACTTAACAGACGGGGAGACTGAAGAGGAGACAGGACTCTCCCGTGGAGAGAAACACAAAGAGCTGATCAAGCTCCTGTTGCGGGGGGCACTGGGCAGGCAAGAAGCCAGGCGAGAGGATTCACAGGGAGCAGGTTAGGCTTCTGTGAGGGAGGCCCTGAGGTAGGGTCTGGGAAAGGTACTTCAGTGGAGCCCGAGTGTGGCAAAAGATTGGTTAATTCAGCAGAGAAAGGAGGAGCTGCAAGGGCCCAGGGAGAAATCAGAGGCCTGAGAACCAAAGGGAGGCTGCGTTAAGCATAGGCTGCGGGGAAGCAGCACAAGGGGCTGAGCAATAGGAAGAAGCAGACCTTGCTCCTTAATATAAGGTCCCTGAGCTGGAACACAGAGCAGAGGGTGGGCATGGGTTCTCCTACCCGCCCTTGAGGAAGAGCCATGCAAGCCCAACAAAAGGAATATTAAAGCTGGGATAGGGCTAACGTCTGAGCCCAAAGAACAGCCAGGATATAGCCCAAGGCTCTTTTGTGTTGGGACATTTTGTGAACTTTCAGTTGGACCTTTGTGTTACACCAGCAGGGGACTGAACTTTATGAGACTTGGACAGAGGGCTGAGCCACAGAAGACACGGTAAGAGACAGATGGCTGGACGGAGGTCCCTTGCAGCATCGCACCCTTTGAGAAAGGGAGCAATACAGATGCGGAGTGCACTACGTACAGACACAAACAATGAATAAGTGCCAGATGATGATCTTGCTATTGGAAGTTTATGAAATATGATGGGAAGTTTGGAATGTGCTAAAAATAAGGTTAAGTTTGTATACGAAGAGAGGAACCAAACAAGGGATCTATACTAAGGTCTAATCAGAGCCCTGCCGGGACTTGAAGGAGGCTGTCATGCTGCAAGGAGCTGGCTCTCTGAGCTACATGGTAACTATTGTACCTCTTTCTATTATGTGCTGCCTAATCTTCTAATATATTCAATCATTCTGATTTATCTAGTAAATGTAAGCCATTTAAATATAAACTGGAAAAGATATACACATATCAATTATTGATAGCTAATTAATTAGTGGCTATTTAGTAATGATTAGTTATTGGATTACAGTTCTCAAACTTCATTGCACTGCGACCCCCTTCTGACAACAAAAATTACTACAAGACCCCAGTGCAGGGCCAGGATTAGGAGATGGCAAGCAGGGCAACTGCCTGGGGCTCTACCCCACAGGGCCCCCCGTGAAGCCAAGTTGCACGAGCCTCAGCCTCACATGGCTGGGCGGGGCCTCAGCAGAGCCAGCGTTAGACTTGCTGAGGCCCAGGGCAGAAAGCCAAAGCCAGAGCCTCGCCATCCAGGGCTGTAGCTCTCGTGCTTCAGCTTCAACCTGTGTGGTGGGGCTCGGGCTTCAGCTTTCTGCCCTGGCCCCCAGAAAGTCTAACGCCTGCCCTGGCGACCCCATTAAAATGGGGTTGCGACCCACTGTGGGGGCGCAACCAACAGTTTGAGAACTACTGCTAAAATTACCCAATAGCAGCAATAATATTATCTGATCCTTTTAATAAGCAGAACAAAACTGCATTTGATGATTAATTTACTTTACAATTAATTCTGATTCATGCAGAAAGTACATAAATATCCTGCCTCGTTTGTTTTATTCATGTCCTACTCTAATTCTATACAGCCTTCTTTTACCATTTCTTTAAATGTCATTTTATTGGAAGGATCCTTCAAGATTGCGCCTTCTACTTCCCTCCAAGCTTCCTAAGAACTCCACTGTGTTAACCTTCCCATTGGCTAAGGAGGGCTGGATATGGCTTTTTCCAATGCCACTCTAAATGATGGACGGGGAGCCAGGAGTTGGTAGTTTCTGTATGCCTAGTATGACATGAATTGCACCAGATACTGATACAGTAAACTGAATAGTAGTAATAATAATAATACCCAGTTCTTCCATAGCACTATGTCTCTGCTGTGTTCTTATCCCCTGCTGGGAAGGTACCTGGGAAAGCCACTGAACTTGAATACCACATGGTATTTTTCTGCACATTGGACCACGGAGATGACCCATTTATTAATATTTATTTTCAAATTCTAATTACAAATTATTTGGTAACCCATAACATTCTATCTTTGAAGCAGAGTGGCAGAAGTTTAAGAGGATAATTGACCTTGTTAAAAACGAACTGGCTGACATAGTGGCAGAAAAAGGGATGTTTTTATTTTAATGCTGAGGTATAAAAGCTCTGGATAAATAATTAACAATATAGGACAATTTTCTAAATTCAGTGAAAAAATCATTATTCCAATCAGTACATTAACAACCCTTTAATTGCCTCTATACAGAGGGACTTGTCCACTTAATTGGGGTAACTGTCCAGCAACATATTGAGAACACCACATTCCAATCACTAAACAATAAGTAAATGGCACACCTAATCCGTTTAAATGGGATGCATACTGTTGTCTGCAAGTCTATATATACCCATTAGTAAATGTGAATTAGTATTTGCTAGCATAAATTTCCTGCTAAGTGGACCTCTGGTATCTTCAGGCTGTTCCCTTGTTCTGTTATAGCTTTTAATAGGTCAATCTGGCTTTCATAGTTTAAAATGTTTCAGTGCTTTGCCCAATGCTCATCTTTCCTAACTATTGTTTTCTAATATGACATTATGAAACTCTAGGTGGTTTTTCATTTTTGCAACATTTTGTTCAATAATTAGATGTTTGTGTGAGAGGAGATCATTATTTTCCATGGAGAAGCTGAAACTGCTGGACAAAATGCAAAGGACAATCTCAGTGGAAATAATAAAGTACTTTCAAAAAGTTTGGAATCTGACAAAAACTTTATAATGGACTTTGTCTGTGTGATATACTTCTAGCTGTTAAAATTAGTATATTTTACCTCCCTCAGTGAGTACACAGTCTATTGATCAAATGGGAGTTCATAGGAGAGGAAAGTGGTCTTTTGAAGTTACAGGTGTACTTCAGGCTCTTCTTTGGCCTGCATGACCTATCCACGACAGCACTATTCATAATTTACTAACCACTACACTACACTCAGCTCTGTACAAGATATGCAAGATTGTACATTCTTTGGGGCACAATCCAAATTAAAAATTATGAAAACTAGTAAAATAATTATGCCTGTAGCTTTGCCCCATACATACTATTTTACTTTTTTACCCCAATATCCTTATGGACATTGGTACAGGCAATTGTGAATTCTTTAGAAGAAAAGACCAGCTTTATGAATTCTAGACATTCTCAGTAATTGCCAGGGAACACTTAGGGTATGTCTACACTGCAATTAAACACCCACATCTGGCCCATGTCAGCTGACTGGCTCACAGGGCTCAGGCTAACAGGCAGTTTAATTGTGGTGCAGACATTTGGGCTGGCGCCCAGGCTCTTGGACCCTGAAAGAGTGGAGGGTCCCCGAGCTGGGGCTCCAGCCTGAGACCAAAGAAATTAAACAGCCCCTTAGCTCAAGCCAGCTGACATGGACCAGGCATGGGTATTTAATTGCAGTGTAGACATACTCTTAGGGTACATCTACACTACAGGGGGGAGTCGATTTAAGATACGCAAATTCAGCTACGTGAATAGCGTAGCTGAATTTGACGTATCGCAGCCGACTTACCCCGCTGTGAGGACGGCAGCAAAATCGACCTCTGCGGCTTTCTGTCGGCGGCGCTTACTCCCACCTCCGCTGGTGGAGTAAGAGCACAGATTCGGGGATCGATTGTCGCGTCCCGATGGGACGCGATAAATCGATCCCCGAGAGGTCGATTTCTACCTGCCGATTCAGGCGGGTAGTGTAGACCTAGCCTTAGAGCCCACTGGCATTTTGCAGGCTGCTAACCAAATGAATGCTCAGAAGTACGTGTACATATGTCTACATTGTCCAGCGTGGGCATTTAAAACTATTTGGAATGGCCTCCAAAGATCTTGTGAATCTTAACATTCTGTTCTTATTACTCCCTTATCATGATTTGAGATCAGATTAATTTTGCTAAGTCCAGTTCCGATATTCAGCAGGAAAGAGAGAACCTCAATGTTTACTTTAGTTCCTGTGGATACTGTACAACAAATCAACTCCCACTAAATATTCCTAAAACTTTATTTCGGCAACTAGAACAAGCAATGCTCATCAACAGAGCTTGTCTGTCACTTTAAGAATTGAAACATGAAAACCTGTAAACTCCCCCCCCCCCTTTTCTTTTGTACTTTTGTTCATTCATTTCACATCATTCTAAGTTGCCCCCTGGGAGCTAGCCCTCCACCAAAAGTCTCTTTCAGTACACAACTAGCTCTCTCTATTAAGCTTACCCACCCCTGCTCAGCCTTAACACTGGTTTCTTTGTACTTGCCTGGTGAACTGACCAGCTATACAGTACAATGGCTACAATTACTAAATTACACTGCCTGTCACTGCCTTTTGTATCACACCTCTAACAGGTGCCATTACCACGATAGGGAAATTGTAATAATCTATTCACAGCATCCACAGCCTTAATGTATTTTTTTTTAAATTTTACATAATCTACGTGTGAATACTGCAACGTGCTTGAATGGTTAGCAAATACATGGTACTGAAAGACAACTGCACGGAATGCAGCTATAAACAAAAGTATTTAGGACAACAGAACTGAATAGTATCGCATTCCTGATACAGTGAATACATGCGCACGTGTACACACACACACACACACAAATATATTACATAATATAGTGATTAAAGAGAACAGATGAGTCTAAAACTGAGAAATTCAACCCAGTTCAAATATGTGGCTGTTCCTCTGCCCTTAACTCACCCAATTGTGCCTATGTATTCCAGGATAAAGGATATTCAAGAACACACATTCATGTGAGATCCCTTGCAAGACAGAATGTGATGAGAGAAATATAGCATTCTGAGGTGTGAATTCTATGAACAGATCAGTTTAAATCAGGCCCTGAATTTCACTTTAATTTATAAAATTAAACGGAATACTGATTATACAATTCCCTCAAAACAATCTTTCTGCCGAACATTCAGAAAGTGAGTTCTCTAGAAATGCCCAAGAGCATTCATTTTTAAAAAATAAGGAAAAAGATATCCACAAGCCTTTGCTGTTTTTCATGTTGCAGGGCCTGATTCACCACTCCATTATTCCAGTTTTACACCAATGTAACTCCATTCACTGGCATAAAACTAGAGTCCTATGCCGGTAAAACAGACCCTTACCACCTAAACATCATATCTAAGCACTGATATTAGCATGAGTTCACTGGGTGCATTGCAAATTTAAAAATACAAAATAAATCCAACTTCACATAATGCCAATGCTATCACTAAAATAAAATAATAAGAATAAGAATTAATAAAAACACACCACAGCCCTTAAAAAACCTGACATCTTCCTTATTCAACTCACTCCCCAAAAAAGGGCCTGGGTAAACTGACAGGTCTGAAAAACAAGCTCTGAAGATCAGACTTGGCTTTTTGGACCAAGTGGGAAGTGACATCTAAAGCTAAGGTCTCTTAACTGAGATCACTTTGCCCCAGATGCATAAAGCATATAGGGCCTGTGAGGTTGAATGTCCCAACTGGTCTCAATGCTGAGATAGAACACCAGGAGAGATGTGACTTCAGAAAGGTAATAAGCATCAGAGAGCCTGGACATTAGATGTATAACAAGAATATCTGGAGTTATAGGAATTATTGCAAGAAAGAGTTTTGGAAGGAATAAACACATTACACTTCAACCCTCAAGCCAATTAATGATTATGATGATAACCTGCCCCAAGTGAAAGTATCCCACATCTGCCTTCTGTGGGTGGGGTTTCACCATCCTGTAAAGCATGTTGGAGACAGAATACTGGTCTAGCTGGATTATGGATCTGACCCAGTACAGCAATTCCTATGTATACAGGACCCAAACAATAGAAGTAAAACTAAATTATTCTCACAAGCCTCATGGATTTCTCAGAAAATGTGGAATTGACCATTAGACATGAAAAACATTCAATCTCTGCAAAAAGATTGCAATGCAAACTTTCTGCCAGTTTTTCCACTTACATGCAGAAAGAAAAAGACTGGGAGATAGGAGATCTGGATGGGCTGAGCGATCAAGCTGACTGAGGGAAAGATGAGGGTTCAGGCAGGTGAGGGTACAGGATACTGGCTGGAGATAGTTGCCCTGCTCTTGTGCTTTCTCAGAATGACCCCACCGACTTTGAGAGCAGTAGAGTGAGTAAGAAAAAGAAAACATGAATAAGGCAAAAGGAGACTGGACTCTTGCATAAAGCACAACGGAGGAACTGGATTCACCAGAACCCACCTTCTCAAGTTTTATTTTCCCTCACTTGTTTATTTCAGTGGTCTAGTCCGCAAGGCAGGATCCTAATTTCACTAGTTTGAGGGAAGCTAAACCATTCAGAAGCTTGGGAGTTGAAAACCGCAAAGAAGAAAGGAGAAAAGGGGACTCCTTGCCCCCTGTTACCCTCTCCCTCCACAACCCCCCAAGAAAATACTAAAATACTAGATATCAAGAGCTAGGAGATTTGTTTCTTCAGGTATGTGCTGAAACATTCCATCGCATTACAGAAGCACTGTGTGGTTGCTACTGGCCATTACAATGTATTTGCTTATTAATGTAATGTTGCCCCTTGAAATCTGCTATTTTGCACCAGGAAAATATGGAACTTTTTCCACAGGGAAAAAGAAAAACAGTTTTACAAATATTTTCCATCCAATGAAATCAAAACAGCTAACAAAACTTTCAATGACGAAGCCTCACACTATTCCTTTGTAAAAAGCAACAGAGGGTCCTGTGGCACCTTTGAGACTAACAGAAGTATTGGGAGCATAAGCTTTCGTGGGTAAGAACCTCACTTCTTCAGATGCCTTTGAGGATAGTAAAGTATTATCCCCATTATGGGGACAAATCTGACTCATCTTTCACACAAGTAGCCTCACTGAAGTTCTCACAACTCAGGTGAGAAAGGGAAGCAAGAGCTGGCCTTTACAAGTAGAAAAACGGAGGCTGAGAGGTTAAGTTAGCTCTCCAAGTTTCTGACAGCAAGTTACCTCACAGCCATGGCTGGAACCCCTGTCTCCTTATTCTTATCCCCATGCTTCAACCACAAGGCCCCACTGCCCACACATGGCCCTTAGTGACACCCCTAAGAAGGCTAGGAGCTGTCTGTTTCCATTGACATTTTATGTGGCCTTGCATACTGTAGGCACATGAACTACAATAAAAAATAAAACTAATTACCGCATGTAACTGCTAAAGCTAAAGATCACAAAGAAGGCACTCCAAACCACCTTAATTTCTGCTCTATAGTGATGCCATGCAACAACTATACCATCATGATTACCCTTACTGACGGGGTGGTGATTAGTTGAGGTCTCTAATGACACAATTTGAGCGTGTCAAAAAATTGAGGGCATGGAGAAAGGGAATTTCCTGAGAAAATGTCCAAATTTTTGGCAAAAATTTGAATACCGATTTTTTTTTTTTGGTCAACACCCAAAATATTTTTATTTTGTAAATGCTGCTGAGGTGCCTCATGGGAGCTGTAGTTCAGATGCCTCATACTCCCATCTTCTCTATAGGCTGGACAGGCTCCCCAGTCAGACTACATCTCCCATCACCCACCATAGTCTTTCCCTCTTGGAGAGGGGAAGCAGTGCATCATTCATTCTGTATTAAGTGCCATAAGTTTGGGGCGGGTACGCCATATTTTTCATACATGACAAAGAAGTTGAATCCCTGTGTTACGTTCAAAATGGAGCTCAAGGACTATGGAATTCTGATTGGTGCCTCTATACAGAAACAAGCTTCGTCAATAGATTATGAGCAGTGCTCGGTTTGTGCCAGGGCTTGCCGGGGCTGAGCACTGGCACCTCTAGGGTTGGCAGTTCATAGCCCCGGCACCGCTGGGCTTGCCATATCAGTTATGAATTTTTAAAAAAAATTGCTTGGGACCCAGCATTTAATTGCTTGAGCCCGGACACCTCTTTCATTAGAAATTAGATTATCAGCACCAGAGGACGTATCTTGAGGTGTTTTACAATGCGATGGGGAACGATCCAATCCCCAAAAAGGGGCTTTAGGTAACAATCCAAGCTCTCAGGCCTTTCAAGTGGGATATGTTCTCATGTGTTGCTAGTAGGAAAATAAACTCAATGTCACCCAGCACTGACCATACCAGCGTCAGTCTCTCTGACTTGTTGAGAGATGGAAAATTTAAGCTTAGCATTCTGACATTCCCCATGATGGGGATACTCAGTAATAAACTCAGGGAACGGAGAAGTTAACCTTAAGTGTACTCCCTCCATGGGTAACCTATTTCCAGACTAAAATCCTCGTAAAAGAGCTAATAAAAGTCACTGGTGTTCATGGTAGTGTATCTCATCTGTACTTGGAATGCAGAGATCCAGCCCCACTCCAAACCTTGTAATCCAGATGTGAACTGCTAGTGTGGAGGGAAGAGACAGAGTGAACAGTAGAGATAGGAAGTCTGCTGACATAAATTGAGGGTCAGTGGCTTAAGTCCTCATGCGCAGACCAGAGCTGCTGTGAAGAATTCTTCACTGTGGCAAAAAAGCAGCAGAGCGGGGGTTGTGTTGCAGTTTTCAGGCTCTTATGGGAGAAGCCTGGAAGATACCAAGACTTTTAGCCCAGAGCTGCTTCTGTGGCATTTGTGGACACCTCTGTGCATTTAAGACAAGGAAAATCTAGTGCATCTGGTGCTGTAGGTAATTTTGTTCATTTGTGCACTTTCTACAGTGAAACAAAGACACCTCTGGTGATCAAAGAACAGAAAACAGAATTGCTGTGACATGTTCTTATGCTTCACAAAATATCACAACATAAGAGCAACACAGATGCTGCCTCAGGATACCTTGTACACTCATTGTGAATTACACATAAATCATACTCCCCAGAATTAAAATAGGAATTGGAAGGGCTTTTACTTTTAGGAAGCCTGAATAGGAAGCCTTTTACTTTTTTTTCTTTTTTTTCCTTCTTCCATATTTAAAAGGATGTTGGAAATTGGAGAGGGTTCAAGGAAGAGTCACAAAAATGATTCAAGTGGTGAAAAAGTATTATACCTTTAGAGATTTAAGGAATCCAATCTGTTTTGTTTATCAAAAAGATGAGCGAGAGGTGACTTGATTACAGTGTATTTTCTGGTGAGAAAATACGAGGTACTGAAGGACTGTTTAGTCTATTGGAGAAAGGCAGAACAAGAACCAATGGTGAGAACTGTCACTACCTATGAACTATAGACAGTGTCTTCAATAAAAGAAAACATCTCAGCCAACCATAGGACTATGTTGAACATTCAGGTTATAAACATTTCAAGCATTGTTTCTACAAGGACAACTAAGCCTAACTTTTAAAATATCCAAGCACTACAAATAAGAGTTGCGAAGTCACTTTATTAGTGAAAGGCAACTGTTAGTTTTACATATTTACTGTAATAGAATGACCATCCTATGCATCTGGATGAAATATATTCTGAATAGTTTTCTTTCCTATGTTTTCCATAGCATTTAAGGTTTTTATATTGATTTTTTGTGTGTACTTCATCTGTCACATGTGGTGTATGTCTACTGTACCAAGCACCCATAGCTCGACTGGTAGAGAAAGATTTTTCATTGCATCTGGACTGACCAATTGTGTTCTGCCCTCCCATCCATGTAGGTACCACCATAGTATCAGAGCACTTACAGAATAATCTGGCTGTCGTAGAGAAAAACATGAGCAAGTTACACTCTAGCCAGGGATTTGATGTAGCATACTACCCAGACAGATTTCTTAACCACAGCTGAATAGGCATAAGAAAGATAAACCTCCTCATCACATCCCATCACACCATGTTTACCAAAAATATTATTTAATTTATCACCAAAATAGAGAGGTTTCTGAGTATTTAGCAGTTATTTTCTAAAAGGTAAATACACTTCAACCTAATGATTCTGTCTGTTACTACTTATACTGTAAGTTCTACTATGTCTTTTTGGTGATCACAGACATATGTTTCCTAACTAAGTTAAGTTCATACATGTTTAAGTGACAGCACATTTTCAGAATAACGTATTATACCTGGGTAATGAAAAACTAGAACTTCACTACATATGAATTTATAAAAATGGTAAAATAATACCTGGCTAGAATCATATTAGATAAAATTAAATTATATTATTAGGATGTGAAATTAATATAAAAATGTTTGAAAATGACTCTTTATAGATGTATATTGCTACACAGAAGTGATCTTATCAGGTCCAAATGGGGTTTATATTTTAATAAATCTGAATGCTGAACCCACAAAGGCAAGAAAGAAAAGTCAGCCATAATGATGCAAGGCAGAAAGATTTCAAACATGCAAGTAGTGATCATTTTAAAACCAGCACAAAAAAAATCTGTTTCTGGAAGATTGATATAAAATACATATAAATACTTGCATGTGTGGATATATACACAATATCTGAAAACATTTAAAAATAGGAAAGAAATATTTGCATACCTAAAAAGAAAACACAAGTGTTCCTAAAGAGAGGTTTACAAAACAAAAATAAACAAAGGCTTTAACAGTGTAGCATACTCAAATCTACAGAATATGAAGTTCATCACACTAATTTTTTATCAACAGAAGCAATAATAGTTCTATTAAAGAAGGTAATTCATTCTTTTTCTAATGCCTTCACTTCACTAAGTGATTTATAATTTCATACGTGTGCTTATATATGACATGTATTGCCAAAAATTAAAAATATCAAATATTTTAGACACCAAAATCCAGGAAATGCAAAATATAGAAACACTATTTGCAGGCACCCCTCCAAAGTAGCTAGTGTTTATGCAAATACAGTACTAATGTGTATTATAAATTAAGAACAGAATAAACTTTTGCCTAGATTTATAGAACATTTTGCATCTTTCATTAGATGAGCAGTAATAATATTCACTTTGACTTTTCAAATCCCTTTCACAGATATAGAGGTTAATTGGTTGATCTTACAGTTACTGTATGGGTAAAATTCAATACCTAAATTAAAACCATAAATATATTAAAACCATATATACATATATAAACTATCTTGACACCTTTTGAAACATACTTTAAATATAGCTACCTTTTAAAATGAATCAAGTTTAAAGCCTGTTCAGCGTAAACACCTTTAAACTACTTTTTATGTGATTAACACTGTATTCAGAATTCCTAGTCCAATGCAACCAGATACTTTTTCTGTAAATTTATTAATAATATCCTTGGTATATGGATTAAAGTTTAATAGGAAATTGATATACATTTCAAAAGAACAAACAACAGTGGTATAAGCAGTGTATTAAAAAATAACTAAAGCATATTTACAGCTACAGAAAACCTTAATAGGGTCAAACTTATAAGACACTGACTAAAGTTGCAATTAGGTACTTAAAAACATGCTGCATTCCCCCCAAATTCCATTATGGTAACAAACACAAAAAAATGCTGATATCCAGTTCTCTTAAGTACATCTTCAGTTCCACCCATTACACAATATCAAGTAAGAAAACAGTTTTATTTGACGGTGGCTCAATGGCGCAGCCTATGTGTAGAAAAGTATAACACACCAAAATTTGCAGTTTTACAAATGACAGTGCTCTGTATGTTGCAACTTGAAAGTTAAACATACTAAAGGATTTGAAAAGAGTGATCAGCTATATAAATGAAAGTCTATTTTACATCTTACTATATCAACGTGTGCACATATGCAGATTTATGACGTTATCTATAACAATAAAAATAAAAGCAAAGAAACTCTACACAGAATTTAATACATAACCATTGTTTATGTTGATGATATTTTGTAAAGCTGGGCCTGAAACAATGGCTCTCTTCCTCCCTCCCCCACCCCTTTTCTTTTTATGAAGGACATGCTACACAATGTAAATATTTAGGGGTTTTCATATACTTGTGTAGTTTTTAGCGCTCCATATTTAAAATGTATATTGGGTATTCTCTCCTGCAATGTTACTTATTCCCATTTTTGTGTTTGTCTTCACAGAAAGGCAGTATCTTTAATTATATTTCCTCTTTTTGCTTGCCATATTAGACAAAGTATAAAGTCTTAAAGTGGGTTATAACAGTGGGGTCTGCCAAGCGTGCACTGTGCAAAACTGTGTTACAAGGCTTTAAAAACATGCTTCAGCTCAGGTCTCTAAAAATCAGGCTATAATTATAATGCACGCAATTTTAAAACCTGATTAATTACAATTAGTTTAGCAAAAGTGGATGTCCCAAACCTTGCTATAACTTGGTTTAACCACAAGCGAGTTCAACAACCTTAGGGGCCTTTAGCTGGGAATATTTATAAGCAAAGTAATACATTTGCTAAAAGCAACTGTTCTCTACAGTAGCCAATTTGACAAATCTTGAAATATAGAAATATGGTATAATACTTTTGAAAATAAGATATTTTTCTTCCCATGGTGATATGAACACATATCAATAAAAATGATATAGTGAAGATATTCTCAACTAAAGATTTATAACTTTCAATATTTTGTTTTATGAAACAAAGTAATAGCCTTTATGAAGCCAAGTAAACTGACATAAAGAAGCCTTTTTTTGTCATGCAGAGCTAGCTGCTAATCCAAACACAGAAGAGAGCAGTGTTTTAAATTTGCACTCAATCCTGCCTCCCCCATTATTCTAATAAAATGACCCTGCAAATCTATTCAAGCTGTTTAAACACGTAACCCTGCATCATGTTATAAATCCAAATCAATAAGAAAATTACAATCACTAAAAAGGTTTAACTGTTTTAGTTCAGATGATGATATTGTTATTATGTTTGAGGATATCACTTTTTGTGTATGTAAAATGTTAAAGGTTAATTAGAGATTGCTTTGGAAAAAATTAGTATTTTTTGCTTTTCTATATTTAAAGGAGCCTATGTTTTCTCTTTGTTAGTATAACTTTTGCGTAATATCAAACAATTTTAAAAAGTTTTAGTTGATAACAGCTAATTTAACTCCTGTTTCAGTCTATAAAGGTTTTGCAAGTTCATACTATAAGAAACCATTTCCAAATAATCAAAATGAACTGATTCCTTTATGTGCAAAGAAGTCAGATAGCAGCTTGCCATTATTTTATTATGCAAAACAGTTTATTGTGGATTGTTTTTAGTAGTTTCGTTAGACATTTTCATGTTTATTTTTGAAAAGCTTATATGGTTTACAGTGTCTGGAAATTATACGCTATATGCTTGGCACAAAACTTGCCAAGCCAAAATATCAACTGTAGAAACTGCAGACAGATATATTGCATCCTATACTAAATGCACCCATGTTTTTGCAGTAATGGCTTTGTATATTTATTTAGCAGTGCTCTCTAATGTATTTCAAATAGACATTTTTGTTCTGCTACAGATACTGTACAAACAGCCCTGTCAGGATGTCAGTGTAAAAGTTAAATTCCTACTCCAACTGCTCCTTCAGTTGCTTTTTGTTTGCTTGTTTTAAAACTGCATTGCTCTCAGACATTCTAATGTGTGATTAATCTATGAAAAACATTTAGACAACCTTCTTTTTTATATACATAGTTTTTATAAAGAGAATATCAAGACATACGTATTAGTTAGATCGCACTGCTCCAGAGAAAATAATTCCCACATTATATACAACCAGCATTTTAATCAGCCATATTCAAGTGACTAAGTAGAATGAACAAGTCCAAAGGGGGCGGGGGGAAGAGGGAGAGAGAGAAAAGGGGATGGGGAACCAGAAAAGAGTACCATATGCAAATCTCATGTGACCTGTGATACCATCTAATTAGAAAACTTAAACTTCCTATAAATCTTTCACTATAAGTATCAGCATTAGAAGACAACATCATATTTTGAGTACTGTTGGCTCTAGTTTACCTACATTTCCTTGAATACAGGAATAGAAATTGCAATGTAAAATTTTAGATATACAAATCCAATAACACAATGTAAACAATCAAATTCACTTTAGAAACGGAACGCATAAACAGCAATAGGACTTTTGGAATACATCTTTACATTATATGAGAGTATTCATAGGAGAACAACTGTGTTGATTCTGATTCTGCTAAAATACTGGCCAGTGAATTATCTTTAACCATTAAATTAGAAAATGTTCTCAAGCGATATTCAGTTTAGCATTCTAAACTATCTCAAAGCTGAAGGTGGTCTGCATGTTGAACTTAGTACTGTGCGGGTTATAGTCTTTGTTTGCAGTCTTAACTGGGGATTGCACCTTAGTTACCGTAGTTCAAGCGTAAAAATACTTTGTCTGTAACACTATATACTGTTGCCAGCGACCCTCTAAATCCTTGAACCAACTGTGTCCTCTGGTGTCACAGAAGATAATGCCAATTTATTGCAATGTGTGGCTTTTTTAACTGATTAAAATTAAGCCGTAAACACGTGACAATGGAATTAGCACATTTAGAGAGTCTGTTTTCCCACATCCCATTTTGCGCTAGTGCGGCTGATCCCTGCAACTCTACGCGGGTGCAATTTTAATGACTTTGCGGGGTTTTGATGTTCTTATGAAAAAAGCAGTGCTTGGTGTTTGTGGAGAAGGTAGATATGGAAGCTGAGTAGCTGTGATTGGGGACATGGTGACATCGTCTCTGTTTTTCGATAGGATCGGTGTCATTTTCCTCCCCACGATAAGACACCTCACTGACAGAGCCCGATTAGGAAAAAAATTATTATAAAATTCACTTCTATCGAATGAGGATGGAGTGATAAACAGTTCAGCCTCAGGGAAGAAATAGGGAAAGATTCTCTCTCTCTCTCTCTCTCTCTCTGTTTGTTTGTTTCTTTATTTAAGAAAAATGCTCCCTCCCTCCGACTCCCCCCGCCCCTCTTAAAGTGATTGGGTTTCAGTTCATATTAATGAGTATATAAGAATCCCCAAAACATGAGATTGGAAAGATAAAACCATAGAGATCAAAAAGGCATTTCAATGTTGTTACAAAAGCAGAAGAGCTGTAGTACCTTTCACAACACTGATAATATTCAAAACAGTAAAAATGTGGTTTTTTTAAAGTTACATTTTCTGGCAAGCTTGTTAAAAACAAGAGACTTATGAAAAGAAAGCTTAGGCAATCCTAAGTTTACTTTCCAGTGTGCACTTATATTTCTCCCTTGCTTAGAAAACTGATAAGCTGCGGGGTAAACAGGGAAAAATAGATGCTTGTGGCCCTCTAATGCTTGAGATGTACTAATGCTCCAAGGAAGAACATAAAACAAACATTGATTTTTTTTTTTAATACTAAAACATCTTTGCTTCTGTGTTTTGATCGTTCACAGAGGATACCTTTAACCTGGCCTCTAGTGTCATATACAGTGTACTTCTGTATACTAATCAGTGTATTCATAGCCAGTGAATATTATTATGATGACTTGGCTTGGAGGACTTTTTGAAAACAGAGTGCGCTGAACATATTAATTCTTTATTTTTGATTCTGGTACTTGAAAAAGTTTCCTTAAAATGTGTTAGCTAACTAACTGCGAAGCATTCAGTGATAAAAGCAGTGAGACAAAATGAAATGAGAACCAAATGTGACTGGGAAAGAATGAATTAATGAAGATATTTCAAGTAGTCAATAATGATGCAATAAGCTTAAAAGATTTCTTGTTTACTTAAGAGAAGAAAAAACTACCAGCTTTTATTTATGAAACATTCGTCTTCAACTGAGACTTAGTAATCATTATGTAAGCCCCACACAGCTCCATTCAACATGGTACACTCTTAAAAGTCATTTAAGGGATTGTACCTTTAAGACACCACGAGTAAAAAATTACATATCCACTGTGAGAGCTCTCTAGCATACAAATCGTTCTGTTAGTGATCTATAACACTGAGAACGTGTTTAGGAGCAGTATATAATGGTTTCTGGGAACATACACAGTTTAAATTAGGCACAGTCATTCCCAGTTCCAGTATACATGTGCTACAAACTTAAACTAGCAATTTCAGTAGCGGCCACAGCACTGGAACAAAAACGTTTAAGAATTTTTTTTAACTACTTATTCAACTATACTATCTTTCTATACATTACATTTTTTATACTCTACATTTACACTTTAAACTGAGAATTCAAGCACCAAGAGCACGCTACAGTAACAGCCTAAAACTGCAAAAAACTCAATCACCACAGAAGATTGTCAAACCCTTCATTTGCTATTTGATTGAAAGAATGGATAAAAATGTTATCTATCAATCTCTTCATAGTGGATACAGAACTTAGTTCTTCCCCATATACTGTCCCTTATTACAGTGCACACTATGTATAATTTCAAAAGACATGCATCATATGTTTAGTGACTTTCAAATTATGTATTTGAGTCATGATAATGCTAGCCAGCTTATCTTGAAATACTAGATTACAATTGATTATAACCACCACAGTTCTTAATACCGTTGCCTCGTGTCTACAATACACAATCATTAGGTGCAACCAGTAGCCTTGGTACAAAGCAAACGGCAGAGGTTACAAAGATATTCACCTTAGAAACAAAAAAATGGTCTGAGGAGAAATATAGTTAATGAAGGTAATGCAGATCAGTAAGAGGCAAACTAGAACTCTGAGAAAGTTTCTTCTTAGCCAAAACCAGAAGATTTTTAACAATGAGTTCGTGATTTTAATATGCAAAGTAGCTTGAGAATATGTGCCATTTGACTAGTGGTCTGCTGTAACTTCAATAACAATTCCTTAACACACATTCATTTCTAATAGATTCTAACTTCAAGATGCGCATACTTCACAGCATAGTAGGGGGAAAAAAATACAGGTCAGCAAATGGTAAACACTTAGGGGATTCCAAACAACAAATAAGACATAGCACCATTTTACCCTGCACCCCACCCCCAAAGAGAGCCTCGTTATAAAAGCTTTGTTTTTAAAAACTGCTCTCAACTCTCCATCTAAAAGACCTACACGTTACTGCCAAATTATTTTGTTTCTGCTAAATTTAGCCACCAGTCTTCTCCGAGTATGTGTACTGCTAATGGGACCCTGAGACAATGACTAGATAGGATTGGGAGTGAGATTAGAGCAGAGGATATTTCACTATGCAAATATAGAGTGTTTCAGCTTGCAGCATAAAATGGAGGTATATCCAAAGTGAATAACTGCACCAAACTGAATAATGAAGATCTTCAGAGTCCCTCCCACAGAATGCTAAAATCCTTCATGGGGTACCCCCAAATAGCAGTATTCACCGGAAGGGACACACTTCAAACCCCCTGCAAGGAGAACGTAGCTCCCTTTTTTGTCCCTATGACGTGCAGCACAGAAGATGCCTCTGTGGATCTATGTAGCTATAAATATATTTATCTAGAAGAAATAGTCAAACAGTCTTTTCTAATAGGAGTGTCTGATTGGTTAGTGGAAAATTGATACAGTGGAGTGAAGAATAGCTGATAAAGAGATAATCCACTGTGGCAATGTAGTTCTGTAGCACTGCAGCCCCAGCCTTCATTGGGTGGTGAGTGTAGGGTGATGGAAGAAAAGGATGGGCTTCTGTTGTTTGCATTTGAAGTATGAGGGAGGCATAGTGTGAGCAAACTTCAGATGTGAAGAACAAAAGCTCAGTTATTCCTCTATACCATCTTTTACTAACTATATGATGAAGCCTAAAGCTGAAACACTGCAGTATTACATTTTTATAGTTGATGTTCCATTTATCTGGCTTATCTCTCTAGAAAGATGAGATACAAATATCTGTATATATTTATTAAATAAGTGCACAGATTCATTTCTGGGTATTCACTGTATATTATTCAAAACTGACCTTATCTTACATTATAATTTCCCAGATCATCAGTATATAGTGCTCATTGTTTGCCCAACCAAATCGTCATATAACAGTTTAAAAGGCTACATTAGACTAATATTTAAAACTACTTCTGCAAAGATTAAAAATTCATGCATCTTTTCCTTTCATATAAATGAATAATTTTGACAGAAGAATAGTACCTAAGCTGGTGGTGGATCAGTGTATGCCAGTTACGGGAGCACTTGAGCGCCCATTGGCACAGCAAGACTCAAAGCCCCGGTAGGCTTCAAAGAGACAATTTTTTTTTCTTCTAGAACTCTTTGCTTTCTAGTAAAGCTGCAACCACAATGTTCTCTCTCTTAATGCCACCATAAAAAATCAAAACACTTTAAAACAAATTGATGTAGTCTTTAATACAGTCATCACATCATCACAGGACCCTTGCACCCTGCATGGTGACAACCATGGGGATGCATACCACACATCTCTCTCTTTGTTGCCTGCTTCAATGATTTTTAAAAAGGGGGGGGGGAGAGAGAGAGAGACTCTCTCTCAATTGAGATATTGGCACCTTTGATTGACAAGATCTAATCAGCTTATCTCCACACTAATAAAGTTGATGGCCTGTGGAGCTGGTATATGCCCAGCTCCGAGTGAACTTTTAGTGGCCAAAGCCTCAAGGACTAGGACTAAGACTCTGCTTATCTAAACTGGTTTAAATCAATTCCTAATGGGCTATTTCAATTTGATCAATCTGAAAAGATGGAAACCTGTAACCACTTGACTCGATTGTCTTGACTGACGATGGCATCACTGGAAATTTAGTTTAGTACACATCCAGGTACTATTTATCCAAAACAAAACTGAGGGTAAATTACTCATTTCTGATTAATAAATTGACTCTTCTTAAAATACTATTCTGTCTATTTCAAAGTGATTGCTTTACACAGACATTTCTGTAAAGGTTTAATCAATGAAACATTTAGGGATATATTCTTCCACAGACACTTGGGGAGGAGTTTAATACAAGCTCCTCCTATTAGCACTAATGGAAGATATATGCAAAATACCTTACATAACATACAAAGAAGTCCAGTCTTGCACACTAATTAATAGATTTCATTTGATCGTTTCAGTTGGGAAAATGTTTCTGACACTGACTTAGAGACTCCTGAACATATACTAGTTGGGACAAAGGTGTCAGACATGGATAAGTGATATATGCTCAATTAGTGCGTCTCTGTAAATTCCATGCACGAGGGGCAGAATTAAGCAACTTTTTTGTGAAGTTAAAGTAAAATATTATATTAAATGCAATACCTTTTCAACTCCCGAACTGTAATCTGTAAAGAAAATATGCATTTCTATATATGTCATTTCTTTATATTGTGTAAGAATATATGCCTTCCCCCCCGTCGAGTATCTCTGTTTCTATGAATGCAAAAATTTCACAGCATCCAAGTTCACCTACTTAAAACAATCTGCAAATTACAAACTCCAGTGATCGAATAAACATAAAGCAATACCTTCTGGAAACCATGGCAATAGTCTACGTACAGAATACACCTAAAGGGGGAAAAACCCATGTGCTTATATGTATCTTTCAGACTTGTTACAGGATGATCACAAACTAGATTTCAGTAAAGCATTTTTCAGTCAGTAATATGCATTAACACTTTAGGTATGCGGTCTTCTGTTAAATAGAGGTAATTTAAGCACTTTCCAAAGGAAGGTTTCTGTATTAAATACTAGATTACAGAAAACCTTGAGCAATATTTTCATTCAGATTGTGGTTTTCAAGCTATAATTGCTTTATACAAAATCCACTCTAGTGTTATCACTCAATATCATCTTCACTGCTGTACATCTGAAGATAATTTTGCAATAAAACTTAATTTACAGAGCTTACTTTTCCCTAATCTCCTAATACAGAAAAATGAAAAAGTACTAAAGGTACACATTATAAATTATGACCTTAATAGTGCTGCATATTTCTAGTTTAGTAAACCTAAAACAGATTCATTTGATAGTATTCAAATATTTAATATTTTAATTGCAGAGAGCCTTTTCTCGGAAATAGAAAGTCAGGGGTAAATGCCATTAATAATGCAAATTCTGAAGAGTACAAGTAATTCACGATGTGCCTAAGCACGGTATCTTATCCCATACCATTACTGGTTTATGTCACACTAACAATTAGTGTGACTACCTAAGCGGTTTCCATTTATGGAAATCAGTAGCTTAGCTGTCAGTTACATATATTGGAAAGCTAAACTATAAATGAAGGGAGTGTATCTAGTGGTCAGAACAGGGGACTGGATATTAGGATTTCTGAGGTTCTATTGTGAGCCCTACTTCACTCCCTTTGCCCTGCTCTGACAGTAAATAAGTAGATCTCTCTCTGCTGAGGATTCCTCTAATGTGGAAAAGTCTTCACTGGGCAAAAAGTCATCACAGCTGGCACCTACACTGTTCCTCGCAACCTCCCAAACAGGGGGTATGTTGAGGGCACAGCTGCAGCACAATGTATTCTAGGCAATTCCCAACTGGAAAATTGCCCCATAAATTGCTCTAATCAATGCTTGGGTTGGCATATAATTGGCCTCAGAATCAAGGAACCATAAATGGTTCCCTTATGACCAACAAAAGCAAGGTGAAGGTGAGACTCTGGACCCTGGGCTCAGTTCTGCCACTGAGTTGCTGTGTGATCTTGGACAGTTTCCTATCTTGAGTTTCCTGCTGTTACAGGACACGTTCAGCGCTAATCTTCCCAGATTGATGTGAATCTCCATATTGTGGTCATCAGCACAAAAGCCCAGCTTTGTGCATCACCCCCTTCCCCAACTTTGGCCTCTCTAGGAACATGACTCCAGTAGGAAACATATGCCACAGACTCCCCTGTGGACCGGTGCCCTCACTGTCATCCCTCATAAGGATGTGGAGACTTTAAAGCTGTACAGAAGAGGAGAGTGAGTGATGTAATGCTTCTATTGCTTGGGGAATCCCTGTGGTCTTTTGGGACAGGGAAGGGGATGATGATGTGGACAGCGAGTGCCTATCAGTCCTGTCCCCTTCCATCCATGGAGGTTTGTTCTATGCAGTAGGGGAAACAATACTGCTGGAGCAGCACACACACTTTTCCAGATACACCAGAGAATCATGATTCTATACATCAGAGATGGATCTGATTTGCCTCAGTCTGGCTCTTAACTTCTGTACGTCTGAGTCTCCCTATCTATAAAGAAAATAGAATAGTACCAACCTTACCTCACAGGGGTGTGATGTACACTAATGAATGTTTGTAAAGTGCTTTGAGTTCCTGAGATGAGAGAGGCAAAGTTTTAATACTATTAAATCATCAGCATAAATGCAGCTACTACATTTATTATAACAAGTAAACTATAACTATTTTTGCAATTCAATATTTTTTACATTGTCATTTAATAGGGGAAAGTTTCTTAAACACAACATTCAATTCGCCAAGACCATCGCACACGTATCAGACAGAATTAATGACTGCAAAGGGCTGACAGATTTATGCTTTGTCTTGTGTGACCAGAAAGGAGAAAAAAAAAGCCTCCTTGCCTCTTTTGGCAGTTGGATCATAACAAGGCCAAAGTAATATTAAATCATTTATGAGGTTTTTAAGTTTAAATATCAAAGTGATATACGTACAGAAGTAGAGTTATGACATTTGAATTTCAGCAATAGGCATTTTTCAGACATTTCAAGCTATGTAAAACCTGACATTTCAATGTTCATATACCAAAACAGTTATGATACAAAATACCAACTCTCTACCAATATTTTGTCATTTAATAATACTTTTTATAGTCATCTTGTTATTTTCCAACCAGCTGCAGAACAAATTCTTGCCTGGAAACCTGTCATACCTATGCAAATAGAAATCTGCTGTACATTAATTACTACTTTTTATAGTAATCATTTTCAGTCTCCTTATTTCCAGTAGTCACTCTTTCATACCTCGTATATTCATGCAGAAATGTTCTTTTGGCAACTAAAATATAGTACTTTTGTGCAATGTTTTGATGAAGTGCATCACAGAAAATGAAATGAAATGAAGTGAATGGACTGCCCAAAGAGAAAAACAGCACAGATGATATACAACTGTTCTGGATATTATTTTTATGGAGATACAGGAAATAACATGTACTACTCATCAATTATTCCATAATGAACAATGCCTGTCTCCCCAACCTTCTAACAACTGGGACTGAAATGTTTTGACATGATGATCTCTAGGTGAAAATACTGAAGACGTTAAAAAAATAGATATAAATAGGGTGATAATGAAGAACAAAATGTGTAACATTTTCTTGCAGTCATAGTTTGCAAATTAACAAGCAGATATTGACTTTTCTTTGAGGTCAATAACAGCATTTATCGATCTGAGAAGTTAATACTCGCCGAGGTCAATATTAGATCTCAAGGGTCAACAAATCTGGATACTGACTTCTATTTCCTATCCATATATAAATATCACATAGGTAAAATGGGCATATTTAATCTTTAGAGATAAAAAACAGTGTATTTTGCTAAGATACAAAAAAAGGAAGCTATAAAAGTTAAAATAAGGTTACAAGGACTATTTTCTAATAGCGTTCAACAATCGAAATAAATGCCTGGATAAGTCTAGTGCTACTAATGTAGAGAAAATACATCTTCAACTCTCAATTCTGAGCTTTGTCTCCAAAGTGTCTATACAATAAGAAAAAATTCAATTATAGATGATGTACTATTGTTATTTGCCAGGTTTGTGATGTTATTTCAAAAATGGTTTCAAAAGTAAGTGCTCTGAAGAGTTCACTTGTCATCCTAACATCACAATGAATTCCAAGAACAAATATCATCTCCAAGGTAAAACAAAATCCAAGTTTAAGGAAATAGTCACATATGGACTTGGGCTTTCATATTTTTCCCATGTAGGAAACCAAGCACAATACAACAGATTCTGTAAATTAAATCATATATACTAATACAGAGGTTAGAGAAAGTGAATAAAAACCCATCAAATTCTGTCCACCGACATCCATATGGATCTCCTACTTAAGTCACTGAATGCATTCAAAGGCAGAATTAGGCTCTTAGGACTTACTCCAATTATCACTTAAGAAAATGGAAACTTTGGGAATTGATTTAAACTTTGAGAATTGAAATCAATGTGAGTTAGGCATCTAACTTGCTTAGGCGCTTTTGAAAATCCCTGTAGGTACCTATTTCATCTATAGGTGCCTAAATAGGTTTGAAAATCTGGCTCCATGTTCTTCAAGACTTTAGAAACAGTAGATCTCAACCTCTCCCACTCAGTTTATATTCATATATTGAAAGTGGAAAACAAGCTTTTCTGCTTTTTCAGCTTCCAATCTGTTTCTCAACTTTAAATTAATTAATCTAAATAAAGAAAAAAATATTGAAACCAAAGGTAATTAAAGCAAAAGCTTTTCTGCACAACAGAACTGGAGAAAGTACTTACATTTGGAAAAATGTCAATACCTACATTCATTCCACTGTTAAGTCTGAAAATAATAAAGATACTTACGTAAGTGGTACATGACATTATGACATAATATAAAGCTTGATCTGATCTTAAAAGATAAAGATGTTTTCTCCCTGCAGAAACTATTGACTCATTAAAATGTAAGAAGGGCTCCCTGATGTAGCAATATTTTTTAATTTAAATTATTTTAGTAGATAACACTACAGTTTAGGCGTTAACATAATCATCATAATTAACAATTTAATTTTAAACATTTATTTTTAAAAAGAATGTACTTAATTTTAGTAAATCCTGATTTAAATAAAAACTGATTTTTTTCTTTGTTAAAACTCATTGATTTGCTTCCACACTATACATTGTTAAACTAATGGGAGTAACAGGAGAGATGGTAGTCACCATTATTTCAACAATGTCAATGACAATTGTACATAGCATGTAAAATAAAAGTAAAAGTAAACAGGTTACTGGACAATTATCAAAGGACAAAGGTTTCTGAAGATGGTATTCTGGACATTAAACATGGTGCCTTAGGGAAGAGGTGTTCAAATAAGTGGAAATGTGTTAATATTTTCAAGATCAGGCAAATGTAATAAAAAATAATGAACTACAGTATCTGAATGAGTACCAAAGACACAATCTTTGTCTCACCAAGTTGTAAATGTATAGTACTAGAAGTATATGTCTTTCCATATTCTGTAAGAAAGCTAAAAAGGAACAAAATTAAAATAAAAGACAACCAAAAATCTCTCTAGTCTACAGGTGCCCCATATAGGGGGAAAACGGCATCACAGTTGAGACCAGCCTGGAGAAGACTTTTCCCAAAGTTTAACTTTGCAAAATGCAACATACGAACTGTGTGATTTCAGGAAAAATGCAAACATAGCAGTTACCTATTGATGATATTGATATTCAGGCTTATTATCATCAAGTTGAAAATATACAAATTTGATGCACATTCTTATCTTGGAGACTAGTCTCTAAGGTGCCACAAGGACTCCTCGTTGTTTTTGCTGATACAGACTAACACAGCTACCACTCTGAAACCATTCTTATCTTGCAAACCTGTCCTATCACAAACCATTAGACTAGCTGCTGAGTCTCATTCATTTAAATGACAGACAGCCTAGCTTCACAGACTTTAATGGAGATATGCTGATTTACATCAACTGAGAATATGGCCATATGCACTTCAATTCTGACTAAAAATTAAGTTTCACTAAATTCATTATCTATCAGACAAACTTGAATGTTGGAAAACAGTTGATATTTTAAGCCTCCCTCTTTTGCATTACAAATGTCAGTGACTATGACAAAGTAAATGTTTCTTGCGGGTGTGGAAAAATGTTAACTTCATAAGATCACACTACAGGCTTCTGAATATGTACTCTAGTTGAACTAGCACAGAAGTGAACACTAGATAAGTAACGGTGACATTACAAGCCACTCTGCCTTCTTTCTATTAGGTATACAGTTTTTCAAAGATCAATTTCTCTGTCTGGCTTTAGGGCAAGTTTTTTTTCTCTCCCTCTATCAAAACCAGGTATTTGTGTAACTATGTCTTGGACTCAGACTCGAGATGTAAAAGGGCAACAAAGTACTGTACTTGAATGATGATCCACCACAAGAGCCCTTTTGATATTGACTTTATTTGGAAAAGCACGTTCTTCAGTACAAATAATTTTTTAGTGTTAAAATTTGTTGTTTTGTGCAAATGGAGGAAAACACTGTTAGCCCAATAGGAAGTAGAGGTGAAAGAAAGGAAGTACAAAAACCAGCAAGATTTTTAAAAAATGTTTAAGCCTATCAAGTTTTCCACTTAATGTAAGTTATGCACAAAGTACAGTCTAACAAGATCTCATGCTGTGAAAATTCCGTGGTACTCACCTAAGAAAACTCTAATAAATACATAAACACCAGCTAAAGGGAAAACATCTCAGTACTAATAGTCAAACTCCATGAGAAACCAAACTTGATTTAAAAAGAACAACCAACCCTAGGAAAGGTATATGAGCACGATGTAACAAGGTCATGAGTTTAAAAGTTAAAACAACGAGGAGTCCTTGTGGCACCTTAGAGGTGCCAAAAGGACGCCTCATTATTTTTGCTGATACAGACTAACACAGCTACCGCTCTGAAACCTGAGTTTAAAAGTGTTCCACTGTATCAGAAAGTAAACTGGAATTTTGTCTCTTGCTTTGCCTTCTTTTATTTTATTTAGGTATACTAAAGATGCAATAGAATACAGATGCCTTCATGTGCCCCCCAAATTCCAACTTGGTAAATCACTTCTTCAATTCAGCTAAATATTTAAAACATGTGAGCAATTCTATTAAGTCAATTAAACTATTCATAAGTTTAAAGTTAGGCATGTGCTTACGTGCTTTGCAAAAATTGGGCCCATACTACTGTAGTGAGATAAATTTGTTGTAGTATAAAAGCAAAATAATGTTAACTCACTGAGAAAATTTATCTTTTTATGTTGATGGGAAAAACACAAGTCTTTGGTTATCTGCAAAATGCTTAAAGAGGTAGCTTCTGGTCAACACAAGTGCTTAAAGGGACTTTATAGTGAGTAAATTGGAGATGCCCATTTCTGCAAAGGACCTCAGTTTCCACACCAAGATTGTGGTGGTGATGTTACCAAAAACACAATACAAATGTATAGAAAGAGCAGACTGCATGAAGTCCATACAAAGATTCCACTTGACATGTGCAAGCATAACATTGGGTGGGAAATGTGAAATGGAATCATTTAAAGTTACAGCTTGGTCCAAAGGGTTTATCATTATTTAGATTAAAAAAAATGAATTAACAATGACAGCATCACCCACTGCAGTGCAATGTAAAACAGCTAACATTTTATTGATCTGTATGCAATAAAAATTGAGAAGGAAGAGGAATAGGAGGGAAACAAAGAATATAAAGAGAATAAGACAAGGAAGTAACACAGAAGAATGAGGCAGAGTGAGAAGAGGAGGGTACGCCACCGCACACTAGCTTGTAAAATGTGGTCCTTCCGTAATGATGGTGTGGATCTTTTCAGTATCTCAACAAACTTTTTTGTATAAGACAAGAGCTGTGAGGCCTTCAAAAATAATAGGATGAGATGAGAGATCATTCTCAAATACCCAGTGTAGCAAAGCACTTAAACAGGTGAGCAACCCCAAAGAAGTCAACAGAAGCAGCTGGAAGCTCCATCAGGCCACTTATAGAGGTGTTCTAAAAAACGATTTAAGAGCCTAACTTTAGGCTCCCCCTTTCTCCCCCCCCCCTTTTTTTTTTTTTTAAGTGTTCTGTGTACCAGGAAACCACATAGCTAACTCTCTCAGATTGAAGGATAATTAATACTGTTGCAGGTCAGACAGACTTAGTACACTATTCTGTCATGATCTTTTAATGATTATAGATGACTGTCCTCCACAAGAAGGCAAACAAAATTCAAGAACAGTTCATTCAGTTAGTGAAGGTCTCTACTGAGGTCTTTACGGTGCGGAAAATCATGCCTACAAGAGTGGAGTCTAGGGACAACTGTCCTTTTCAGGATTCTACCAATGAAAAACAAGTTCAGTTATTCCCCATTACTTCAAATTTCCTGATGAGGTTGGGTTTTTTTGGGTAAGTCCTCTACAACATGCTAAGGTAAATTGTTTGTTTTTATTTTGTTTTTTTTTTCTGGTGGAACGAGTGATGCTTAACTCATGTAAACTGATCAAACAAGTTGTTGAGACCACTGTAAACCAAATTTCTCCACTGTTACGCTCATCACTTTAGATTCTCCTCCAGTTTACTTTGTATTGGGAAGAGCTGTTGATCTAATACAGTAGGTGATTGGTAGAAGGTTGGGAATGGTTAGTGAATGAATGAGTGCAGTAGGACATCTGCATTTAAAGACAAATTGTATTCAGTAGATGAAATCCTGGTGTCTGCTACCTGCCCTGCCCTTCCCCCTCCCCCACTGATATTTGAGATTGGTGGTTAATAAATCTAGTACAATACTGAAGAGTAAGGAAAAAATGAGAGCAGCCTCTCTGGCATTACTTCTGTTCTGGAAAGGGGATCTCAGACCACTAGCAGTAATAATGGCCATTAATTTATTATTGTTTCTCCTCCTGCCCCCTGTTTGTCTTTGTTTGTGCGTACGTATTGCCTTAGCACAATGGGGCCATATTCTCAACTGAGACCTCGTAAGCACATAATATAAATTATTACAAGCAGATTAGAATATAAGCCATTTTAAAAGTTAAGTTAACAATGCTGTTGTAGGAAAATGAAATTGAATAGTTTTAACCAAAAATATTTTTAATTTAACCAGTTACTTCAAGAGCTTTGCCATGAACACCCACAAAATAAATGACAATGCATCACCAGTGATGGTGGTTCATCGTGGAACCTGCAGTCTTTGCAAATACAATTAGCTAACAGGTTTTGGAGTCCACCAAGGAAATGCAAAGTGCTACAGTTAATGTTTTGGTGACTCAGGAAGAGACCTCATTCCCTATAAGCCAGTACTAAATTAGTCTCCACAGCAGAACAGATCAATGCCTTAAAAATCATTTTTTGACAAATACAATATGTGCTGGGTTCAGTTAGCTATGAATCAGCAGTTCATAACTCATGAGTCTTCTGATAAATGCCAGTTATGTGTGAAAATGATCATGAAAATTTTGCAGATTTCAGCATGAATGACTATTCATCCAGAAATTCATACTGGAAGCACATTATTCACAAGTCTCTCTTCTCCTGTTTAAAATGTTTTATTCAACCTATCATGGAAAAAGAAACAATACCACCCACTTTAGGTGACTGGCCCTTAGCCTGAAAATTAATTGTCCAAATCATTCAGCAAATCTTCAAGAATAACAGATAATTATTTACTCACATAAAAAAAGTGTTAAACTGATGTCATTTTAAACAAATAATTCAACCAGAACCAATCCCTAGCATGGCTCTGTTGGAACCATCCTACTACAAGTTCCACAACGTTGAGGTCCTGAACAACGGGAGACATTAACGTATCTATAGCACTTCATACACCAGATGGGACACTAGCCCTGGCATCCTGGCCAAATTTAGGCAGCTACTTTTTTCCATATGAAATTTTCTTTGGAATATCACTTTGGGTCTGACATCCTTCACTTTTTGCACTAATGGCCCAATTCAAAATCGACTGAAGTCAAAGGACAGATAAGCATTCTCTAATGGCTCAGTCTCCAATACTGCATATTTAGATTGAAGTAGGCCCCTATCAAGATCACCGTCCCATTGATGTGAAATCCTGGCCCCACAGACGTCAATGGGAGTTTTATCACTGACTTCAATGGACTCAAAATTTTAATCAAGGTCTCTGCCTCAAAGCAAAGCAACCACGGTACTTAATGGATACAAAGTGTTTCTTCCACTTTTAAATATATGTACATTTCTTTCTATTTACTTTTATTGGAGTGCAGGAATAAGTACAGGAGATGGCAAGTGGGAAGGGGGGGGCACGTAGGAACAAAGAATGGGCAAAAGGAAGGGAAAGAACTTCACCAGGCGAAGGAAGAGAATTGGAGATAAGAAGAGGAAAGTGAAGAACAAGTAGAGTAGGGTGGAGTGGAGCATTGAAGGTAGGGGGAATGGGGATGGCAACAGAGAAACTGGGAGGGTGTGGGAGGTGATTGGGACAGGCAACCAGTTAGCAAAAAGGAAGGAAATGTCTAGAGCCAAAGTTGTAAAAAAGCATTTTCTTGACAATCAGCAGCAAGAGATTGAGAAGATATTTGGGAACAGAAGGCAAGAGGCGCAGCTGAGTCAATTCCTACCCTGCTGCTGCTACTCTTGGCTGTTACTGGGTAAAACCCATCTCCTCCAGGGGATGGCTTCATTCTGAGAAGTCTTACTCTGCTTGCCACTGTACATGAGGCTGGGGCCTGATATCCGCAGAGAAGATACCTCATCACCATCTCACCCCCACCTAGACTCTGGATGGAGGCAGAGGGCTTAAAGTTTTAGAAATGAAATATAGCATTTCCAAATGAATTTCTGACACGATAAACAGATTTTAATAGAAATCAGCCTGCAAAGAAAAATGTATATATGAAACATGAAATATCCCTCTGAGTAGAAGAAACAGGGATCATGAAAAAGCTTTCTCCAACGGTGACTGGGAGCTGCATAAAAACTCATTTCACTATAGAAACTTTGGATTAAGATTTCAGTAGAAAGATGTTCTTCAGGGATATCAAAGAACCACCTGAGAAGGAGATATTGGTTTATGCACCATAACTCAGAAGCCCCGTTTCACTAATGAAAGGTTTTACATACAGTATTCACATACACATGTATGAATAATTCATTAGAGATGAAACAGGTGGATATTAAGTGTAAATATCTGGGACAGGGGTAGGTTTTTAGCAAGAGGAATTGGAAATTAGGGGCCAGATTTTCAAAACCTGGCTTTCATTTTTACATTTGCAGTAATTAATTTCATTTAGATATTTGTGAACCTGAACATAAATCAGATGCGTGGATGCCTAAGTGATCTTAATTGCGCCAACAAAATTGTGCATCCTTAAAAGTAGAGGTCTATTTAAGCAAGGCTGAAAATTTAGCCTTACCTATATAACTGTTAGGATGTGTGGTTAAAAATGGGTGTTATAACAATTTAAATCTTTCCTATACTGAGTGAGCACACTTTATTTTCGTCTGGTTTAAAGTGTTTGATCACAGTGATGTTTAATGCATGCTCTACCTAAACCCTGCATTTGCAATGGGATGGACTCAGTGTAGCTGGAGATTTTCAGCTTTAACTTCTGTGATACCACATGTTTTACTCATGTACATCTAATTTACCCTGCTAAAAATATGGTTTGAGAGCAGAACCACTTCAGAACTCTGGAGGGAGAAGGCCCATAAGGGCAGGGATTCATGGTTCAGTGCTATTCCACCAGGAAAGGAGGAGCAGTCCAAAGTTGTCAGATAACATTGTGCATTTATGGGCACATCACATCACTGACTAGTTCAAACTCAGCCAGTCACAACTGCAAAGAGATCTACTGCAGTTAGTTTAAGGTAGTGCCTTGTTCAGATACGCATTCATGAATCACAGGCTGTAATGCCACCAGCAGCTCTCGATAAACATTCTATTCATTTGAATGAAAGAGGTGTGTTTAAACGTCCTGTATTGCTTGCAAAATCTCAACCATTAATAGTATGACCCTATTTACAGCACTGATGGCACACATTGAAACACATCCTACAACCGAGAGAAGCTAACAGAAGATGCTGGGCTTTGACTTTGGGAATGGTATTTGAAACAAAGACAGATCAAAAGCTTGAATTACTCACATGCCAGGAAAGAACATTTTGTAACAGAAAAAGGGATGTGCTATTTGAGACTGTCCTTCCAAATTCATATGGTTGAAATGAATGATTGTAGGCTGGCCTCTAGTGCATCTAAAACCGTTTCATAGGAAGGCCACATCTTAGAAAAAAAATTTTGTGAACTTTCTCCACTCACTCATAATTCCATGGACTATCTCTCCTCCCATTTGTGATTATGTAACACTCCTTTGGTTACTACAAAAATTGATTACACAGAAAATTAACCTTAGGAAAATATTTCATATATTTTTATTATTTTTAAATACGCTGTAGGAGGTAAAAGGGGAAAGTTAGAGCCATCTGACCACCTAGCTTTCCATGAACCACTAGCAATCCACTGACCACAGTTTAGTAATCCCAGATCTAAGGAAACAGAAAGAGAAATTCTGCTCTTATTAGTATGGCAAGTCAGTGATAAAGCAGAACACTTCAATGCTACATTCAGAGCATAACCCTAGAAGAATGGGTATTTTGTACATAATTCTAGTTCTACACAGTCACATTCAGCATAAGCTAAATCAGCCGTTAACAAACATAGCTAACACAAATGAATGAATCAAAACAATGAGGGCACCCCAACACTGTGAAACTACTGATCTTATGTTTTAACCAGAGTTTTAAATGATCACCCTTCACCTTTTATAAAATCAGGCCACTAGGAAGTGTACTGGCTGGCAATGCGCTTCCAGATGGAATTGACGTTCCTGGTCATGACCATAGAGGTTTATAATTTACAGGCTCATGAAAGTCCAGAACAACTTTATTTGCATTATGTGTCCTTTGGATTTCCAAACATTAAATAGGACTGCAAACTTCTAATGTAAGTAAGGTCTGAAACCTAGATCCAGATGGAGCTTCTCCATAGACATATTTTCTTATAGCAAGTTTGTTTGTGAGTCGGAGATATGAAAGCAGTCCAAAGTTTTGAGATTCACTGCAACGAATAAATCTCTTTCACTTAGAGTACAAACCTTTCTAATAGCTCAGAGGACTTGAGAAGCATCCAGAGACATACCAATACATTCAATAATCACCATTCATGGAGAGAAACTCAGAAAGTGCACTGATGTAGAGAAGGGTTATGGTTCACAGAAATCACATCTACAGAGTTTTGTGAAAGCACCTCAGGATCAGGAAGAAAAGGAAACCACTTACTGATATCTTTAATTTAATCATATATATTAAATGGCCTTTAGTGGTTGTACTTCCTCTATAGATTTTCATGATACATGGTGAGGTCTAGATTAGGGCTGTCGAGCAATTAAAAAAATTAATCGGGATTAATCGTGCTGTTAAACAATAATAGAATAGCATTTATTTAAATATTTTTGGATGTTTTCTACATTTTCAAATATATTGATTTCAGTTACAACACAGAATACTAAGTGTACAGTGCTCACTTTACATTTATTTTTGACTATAAATATTTGCACTGTAAAAAACAAAATAAATAGTATTTTTCAATTCACCTAATACAGGTATTGTAGTGCAAACTCTTTATCATGAAAGTTGAACTTACAAATGTAGAATTATGTACAAACCAATAGCGGCATTCAAAAATAAAACAATGTAAAACTTTCACACACCAACAAGTCCACTCAGTCCTACTTCAGCCAATTGATCAGACAAACAAGTTTGGTTACAATTTGCAGGAGATAATGCTGCCAGCTTCTTGTTTACAATGTCACCTGAAAATGAGAACAGGCGTTTGCATGGCACTGTAGTAGCCAGCATAGCAAGAAATGTATGTGCCAGATGCGCTAAAGATTCATATGTCCCTTAATGCTTCAACCACCACTCCAGAGGACATGCGTCCATGCTAATGTCAGATTCTGCTCGATAACAATCCAAAGCAGTGTGGACCAACACATGTTCTTTTTCATCATCTGGGTCAGACGCCATCAGCAGAAGGTTGATTTTCTTTTTTGGGGGGTTGGGTTCTGTAGTTTCCGCATCTGAGTGTTTCTCTTTTAAGACTTCTGAAAGCATGCTCCACATCCCGTCCCAATCAGATTTTGGAAGGCACTTCAGATTCTTAAACGTTGGGTTGAGTGCCATAGCTATTTTTAAAAATCTCACATTAGTACCTTCTTTGCATTTTGTTAAATCTGCTGTGAAAGTGTTCTTAAAACAAACATATGCTGGGTCCTCTGGAATGGTGGCCAAAGCACAAAGGGCCATACAAATGTTTAGCATATCTGGCATGTAAATACCTTGCAACGCTGGCTACAAAAGTGCCATGTGAACGCCTATTCTCACTTTCAGGGGACATTATAAATAAGAAGCAGGTAGCAGTATCTCCCATAAATGTAAACAAACTTATTTGTCTTAGCGATTGGCTGAACAAGAAGTAGGACTGAGTGGACTTGTAGGCTCTAAAGTTTTAAATTATTTTGTTTTTCAGTGCAGTAATGTAACAAAAAAAACCTACATTTGTAAATTACACTTTCATGATAAAGAGATTACACTACAGTACTTGTATGATGTGAAGTGAAAAATACTATTTCTTTTGTCATTTTTACAGTGCAAATATTTGTAATAAAAATAATATAAAGTGGGCACTGTACACTTTGTATTCTGTGTTGTAAACTGAAATCAATACATTTGAAAATGTAGAAAAACATCAAAATATTTATTAAATGTCAATTGATATTCTATTGTTTAACAGTGTGATTAATAGCGATTAATTTTTTTAATTGCGCTTAATTTTTTTGAGTTAATTGCGTGAGTTAACTGCGATTAATCGACAGCCCTAGTCTAGATAGTAATTTCAGTATTCTCTTTCAGAAAGCATTTAGCAGTCAGGAAGGTCTTGCTGAAAGCTATCCAACTATGATGGCCTCACATGAGGTTTGATCTAGTTCTTTCTTTTCCCCACTGACAACACATTACTGACTACTTGCACTCCAATTACTTTTCTGAAGATGAATTAAACAAGGCATTTTGAACTTTTGCACAATCAGAGAAGCTATCCTGCTTGCAAAAGTTTTATATAAAGTAGGATATAGAGAGAGACACTCCCAAATTATATAATCTCTACAGGGAAGAGCAGGAAAGTCTAGAATTCAGTTAGGATGCAACTAAAATTTGAACCTAAGGAGTTATAAAATGCATTCCACTCAAAATTGGAAAAACATGGTTTCTTTGCAAAAATCATATGACATGAGACCTGTGTGTGGTTTCAACCATGTGAAGTACAGCTCAACGCATTTAAATTACTAAGAAGCAATTAAGTAGAGCTTGGACTGAATGTACAATTGCTGTGCTACGATATCAGCACTCCAACACCTGTTAAGTTAAGAATGAATCCCTATGAATAGTTAGGGTGAAATGCATCCCAGTACTAGTGATCCACACAACCTTTGGCTTTACTAAAGTGAATTGGTTATGGGGTGCCATTGGGGCCCCCTGGAATATGGCAAATTTAATCCTTAATCATTCACAAGGTCTCCCCATATATTTAATTTCCATAGGTCATAACCTGTAACTTCTGAAGGCCTAACAGTTGATTTCAGATTGGATCTTAGCTATGGTGATGTATGTTCCCTCCTATTGAGGCTCCAGTACCCTTGGGTGCTTACCCACTGAAAGAAGGAAGTCAGAAGGAAGTTAAACCCATTCAATAGTTCTTGGCTTGTATTCCCAAATACATGAATGACTGGAGAGGTAAACAATTTAAAGAGGCAAATAACAAAAAACTTCCAATTTATGGCAGTCGAGTTAACATGTGGCAATAAGAACCTGTATGAAATTCGCTATGCAATCTCAGATTAATCCTTAGGAGATCACAGGAGGTTTAATACAGTATAATATATTTTGGTTTTTTTAATTATGAAGTGCCAATGAATATAACAAAAATATTTTATAGAGAATCCTAAAATGGATTTGAACTACTGAGTATTCCAGAAGTGAAAGAAATCTGACTTCATACATATTAAAAAAAAAAACAAAAAAACATAATACAATGGACATCTAATGGTTGTCACCTTCTCCTTTCATCATCATGGGAGATGTAGGTCTGAACGCCAATGTAGTGATGAATCAGAGTTCAAAAATGAAGATTTTGTACTTATGTGGCAACACTACACATGATGATTACACAGTAGCTCCACATGTGTGTAAAAAGTTAACTCTTATATTGTACTGAATTAATATAATTTTATTATTCCCCCAAATCCTCATAGTCAACACTGGGACCTAAAATTTACTAATCTTCTTCCC